>NC_133786.1:2466285-2525113 GCF_003597395.2 Chelonoidis abingdonii | reverse complement strand
TTGCCCCATGCCTTGGCGCCCGCTGTTCTCAGCCCTTCACTTTCCTGTGGTGGATTGTGTTACGATACTTTTCATTCTAATGTCAAGCCTGAAACTTGTTGATAGCCAATTGATCCATTGTTCTGTGTCCCACTGTGTCACTAATTTAAATAACTCCTTTCCCTTACTACACCCAAGTTTCTTTCTGGAAAGGTCTCCTGATTCCCAGCCATGCTTAGTTGTTGACCATCAACTTCTGTGCGATGTTCAGGTTATAGTTTTAAGAATGGACATGGTTTCTACTGCGTCACCACACTGAAAATAAACAAACTACCGCTCTGTCCGGTACTCTTAATCCCTCCACAGTTATGTTACAACAAATACACGTCCCCTGCACACTTTTCCAGAGGGGTTACTACAGTATATATCATCTAAGGATGTCTTCTGCATTAACGACTCTCATAAGACCTGAATTGTCTTCCAAAATAAACAGTTCATAAAGGGTGCTGCCCTCGACAGGATCATTGGCAGGGCTGTGCTGGGGGGTAGAACTGCAGGAAGAACAACGCATGAGTGGTTTACATGCAGGTCACCTTTTCTAACTTCGACAGACTATGCAGTACTAGAGGAAAACAGGAATTCAAGAAAGGAGGTAGGCTTACTGCAGCAAGGGAGACTTTGGAGGACTATAAGATGGAACGGTGCGCCAAGGCCTAATACAAAGGGCCCTGCCATGACTATTCGATTTTGTTGGAAGAGATAGTAAGATGCATATAGGAGCACAAAGTCTAAGGAAGATTATCATCTTTTAGGAAGCTGACAATCATTGAAACTCCAGTGAGATTACCACCAGAAGATGATCTAATCCTGCGCCGGCATTACCAACATTGCACAACCGGGCAACATCCACAGGCAGAACCAGCCAAAGCCCGGAACTCAGGTCTAAGCACAACAGGTTACTCAACAAAGCATAAGCTTTCTGAGCCTCCCAAATTTAGCGCACCAGCAAAAATTAGGAACAGGTGAACGACCTTCCCCAAACCGCACGCGAGAGGGACACACACTTAGGATTCCTCATCAAGCCAGTATTGCCTCTGATTAACATCCTATCCACTAGATCACCCTCGCATTTGTCCCACATACAAGGCTGATCCCACAGCCAATGCATACACGGGACTAGGGCTGTGTATCTGCTTCGCAGGTTAGCAGCATTCCCAAGTCACGTAGGAAGCCAGACCCCTTCATCATCAGCCCTGTCAAAAACAATGATAAACAGACAACGTCAAGGGGACGTAGTTGCTAGCGCCAAAAGCAATAACACATAGCCCCTCAGAGCCCCAGCACACCCCGCAAGAAGCAACCCGAGGCCTGCTGCCCCTGCTACATCAGACATCCCCTACACCAGCCCCAAATCTAGGTCCCATGCCCCACACCAATCCAAGCATCAGACACCTCATCCGTATAAACCCCAGCAAAACTACAACCCAGCACCCCTTGCCCACACCAGATACACCCCTACAACCCTACTCCCACAGTCAGCTTAACTCCTAACCCAGCAACCCCTGCCATTGTACACCCCATTTAATCTCACATCCATAACAAAACAATAAACCAGCACATGCTGGCCCCCAGACGCCCATAAACCCACCTTCCATAAACCAGACCCCATGCCACCCCACAGACCAAACCATAACCAAGCTTTGCCTCCTTCCAGACACCCCCATCCCACTTTCCAACGGAAAGGCGCACCCAGCCCCCTCGGCCACACCATGACACCCATTGCCCACCCCCACAGGACTAGAACCTACCCAGCACGCCTGGCGCCGCCCTGACACGGCCAACCCATCCCCACAGACCAACCCAACCCAAGCACCCTTCGGGCCACACCGACACCAACCACCAACCCCACAGACATACCGTGAGGCCGAGGCACCGACCTGCCCCCCCAAGACACAGCCAACCCGACGCCCCACAGACCAACCAACCCAGCACCCCCCACCGACACCCTCATCTTCACCCAAACAAAAACCAACCCAAGCACCTCCGGCCACACCAGACACCAATCCCACCCCCACAGCTACCTAGCCCAGCACCGCCATGCCCCCCGACACCCAAACCCACCCCATAAACCATTGCCCGCGCGCCGTAACCCCCCCCCGCTACCCCGCCGGCCACGGCGCGCCTAAGCATTCCCTATTTCCACCATGGCAACTCATGCACCTCCAGCCCACCCGCTCTTCAGCGCGCACCACGGCCCCGAACCCGGAAGCAGCTTCGCCCAACCGACGCACCTCTTCGAAACATCCAGGCGCCGCTTCCGCCCGCGCCGCTTGACACCCCAGACACTTCCCCTTCCGCCCCGCTCGCCGCCTTGGCGCGCCCCCAGCAGGAAGGTCAGCGGCTTGCAGGTTATTGCGCCTGGCGGTTGCGGCGGAGGCGCGGGGGGGTGGGCGCGCAGGCCGAAGCGAGGTGGAGCGCGGCGTGGCGGGCAGGGCGCTGGCGGGAGTCGCCGGGGACCCTGGACGGTGACCGCGGGGCTGGGCGCTGCGCAGCTGTGCCGTGGGGGCGGCTGGAAGCCGTACGCCAAACGAACCCTGTTATGTGGGGGAGCGGGTCACCGCACAGGCTTGCTGCGCAGTTCACCCCCTGCAGCTCCAGCGCTCTATCTGCTGGTGGCACACCCCTAACAAGGTCCACCCCACAACAACCCTACCAACCCTCCTGCCCTGCCCCCACCCTACGCCGCTGCTTCCTAGACCGGCCACTAAGCCAGGCCCGAAGCCTCGGCTCGGGCTGTTGGGAGACGGGGGCGTTGAGCCTGGGACAGGAGTTTGGGCTGGTGTGCCCTCGCGAGGCACTTTTAGCTCCAGCTGCCGCACCTTTGGGCAGTGGGAGTTCGGGGTGCCAAGAGGAGTTGGACCGGGGGCTCCCAGGCATGAGCCCTGCAGCATTCGGGCAGGGAGTTGGGGATGCAAGGAGGGAAGTAATAGGGGGGGCTCCAGGCTGAGCTTCGGGCATGCGGGAAGTATGGGGTGCAAAGAGGGAGTTGGGAAGAGGGGCTCCAGGCTGAGCCTTGGGGCAGGGAAGTTAGAGGTGCAAGGAAGAGAGTTTGGGGAGAGAGGCTCCAGGCTGAAGCCTAGGCAGGGAGTTGGTCGGTGGCTGGTTCGGAGATATGATGTTATGTCGGGCTAGGTTTTGTGGCTTGCTTTGTTTAGAATTACTCCAGAGCTTGTGTTGGCCCCGCGCGCACCTGTTGGGACTGCCGTAGGAGGCGTAGTTAGGGGGGCTCCCAGACTGAGCCATGGAGGCAAGGAGTTGGGGGTGCAACAAGAGGTGGAAATGGGTGGACGCGGCCGGGCATCCAGGCTGAGCCCTTGCCAGAGGGGCGAGGTGTTGGGGTGCAGAGAGGGCAGTTGGAGGGGGAGCTCCCGGCTGACGCCTCGAGCGCAGGGAGGTGTGGTGCACAGTGAGGATGTTTGACGCGGAGGGTCCAGGCTGAGCCTGGCTGAGGTACAGGGATTGGGGATACATATAGTGCAGGTTAGAGACAGTGTGAAGAGAAGAGAGAGGAGGTGGAGTATGCTCTTAGAGTATTCAACTCTTGATGGGCGTAAGCACTTAGGTAATGCAGAGGGAGTTGAGGGGCTCAAGCGACTGTGAGGCCTAGGCAGCGGAGTTGGGTGCAGGAGACTATTGCCGGGGCTCCAGTGCTGTGAGCCTGGGAGGACAGGGACTTGCGGCGATGCTCAGAGAGAACGCGTCTTTCTGTGGAGAGGGGAATCCAGTGCCTGTATGCCTGAGGCAGGGATTTGCGGGTTGGTGCACGAGACGGGTTAGGGAGCATTATTACCTCAGTATGATTTTTTCAGGCTCGGACAGGGGCGAGCAGTGTGGAGGTTGCCAGTGAGCGGAGTTAAGGAGTCATACCAGGCTGAGACCGTCGGAGGCGAGAGCTTGGGGTGCAGGAGGGAGAGTTGGAGGGGCTCCAGCTGAGCCGAGCGTGCAGGGAGCTCTGGTGGCGAAGTCTCAGAGGACTGTTTCGGAACTGCGGTGCCTACCCAGCTGAGCCTGTGGGCAAGATGCGAAAGTTGGCTCGGATGCGTGCGAAGCAGAACGTGGGATTGGGGTTAGCCGGAGAGGTCATGGTGGGGCAGGCGGAGTTTGGGTTGCCATTGAAGGGTTCAGGGGGGGGTGTGGGAGGGAGTTCAAGCTGCAGGCTTTGGCTAGAAGGCACTTACCTCAGCAGCCGCAGAGCGGTGCATATCGGGCAAGTGGCTCACAGGCGACCAGGCTCTGCACACGTCCCTGCCTACAAGCATCACCCCCACGTTCCCCATTGCATAGCCAAGTGGGAACGTGGGCGGTCGGTGCGGGTGGGGGGCGCTGTGCGCAGAGATGCCTCTGCTGCCCATCAGACTTTTAGTGGTCTAAAACCTCCCGGATGGCTTCAGTGCCTCTGGGTCAAGCCCAATTCCAGGAGCACTCCCAACTAAGCGCCAATGAGGGTATGAGTGTCCCCAGCCCAGGCAAGAGTGACCCAGGCAGAAAAAAAAGAAACCAAAAAAAATGCGGACAACGCTGACCACATAATTCCTCACAATTATAGTATGAACATAAAAGACCAGAAAACTCCTGTGTCACAGCTGCAATAGCGACCTATTTATGAGACTGACGATTGCGGGTCCTTGCCAGACAGCCCCCAGACCGGTTCAGGGATTGCTGCTCTGCGTCTCCGCAGGTAAGTGCGCTGGCTAGTGGTCACTATATACCAAATGCACAGCAATATTGGCTGACCAGCTTTCCTGATCGCCCCAGTTATCGTTCTGCTGGGCTCAGATTCTATGATACAAGACAGCTAGGTGAGCTCAGCGTTCCAGAGGGTGCAACTGACTAGTTGATGCGGATTTTAACTTTAACTTCGTATAAGGTCACAGGTTAGTATCGATGTCTCCTGTGTGGCGTGTATACAGCTTACCTTACAAGGTATACGAAGCCAATGAGCTTCGCTGGGACAATGCTAGTTCCCAACACAGTGATCATGAGCGAGCTGTTAATAACTGATCCTCAGTCTGTTGAATGCCCTTATTTAAACCTAGTGCTCCCACTCTAGCTGCTTCAATGTTTCCTGCCCCTGCCCATCCCGTCTCTGTTGGTTGTTCAAGTTGTGCGTATATCGAGGTGCTCAGCACTTTATAAAGGCATTGCAACGAACACCTATTAACTCTGTCTATCATCCATTCTGTGCATACACACTGGCACGCCGAATGACTTGACTGTTCTATATATTCTGTTTACATAGATGCATCTTCGTTGTTACAGAACACCTGCTCACATAACGATACTCCGTATGTTGAGCCCTGTTGTGATTTAGTTCAATATCATCGACATAGCCTAGTGTTCCTTACTTGGACTGCGCATTGACCCCCACGTATCTTTCTTGGCGTGCCAGTTGTTGGCCTCCATTGCAGATGCTGGTGACGTAAAGAAGATTTGTGTGTGCCACAAATATGCTAGTGAATTATGGTATAAGTTGACCACTATACCTGGCCCATCTTCTGCCCGAGACACAAGAAGCACCAGAACAAAATCCTGTAGGCGCAAACCTAGGCTGTTTCTCCATAATATTCAGTCGAACAAGCTTCTGGGCTGTGTCTGGCAGGCCCTTCTTCACTTGCCCCGTTCTTAACCACTTCGTCCTGCTGTACTATAGTCGTCACTTTCTGTCACCCTCTATTGGCTCACTGCCGTTAGTTGCGGGCGAGTTCTGGAATCTCGGGCTCTGAGTCTCCTCAGAGTGTCGAGTGGCTTTACGGTAAGCTTACGGAAAGGGACCCGCCAATATACGAGAGTACTGGTTATTAGATCCAATAATTGACTAAGCTCTAAAGTTGGTTAGTGGGTGCAGCGAGGTCATCTGCGTTTAATTGCATCTCCTAATTGATGTACTACACTGCCAGTACTCCTCCAGTTTGCTCTGCATCTGCCTTCTCTTGTACCCACACATACTGATCTCGCTAGCTTAGCCTTCCTAAGGAGAAGCAATGGCCGAACCTCGCTGGGGCCGTTATCGCTCTGTACGTTACAGCGTGGACCATATGTGACAGGTGCGTCGCCTTCAAGCTGAAGCCTACTTCTGCAAATCAGACCGCAGTAAGTTTCACCAGGCTTACTCCTTGAGGGCGCTAGCTGCTGAGGCTAAGTACTGCCACTGTTCTCATCTAGCAAAAGCCCTTGGCAGCTGAACCCTATCCCACTACCCCCAACCCCCGTGACCCCTTCTGCCTCCCAAATCCCCGTCGCCACAAGCCCGCTGGACCTCTCGTCAGATATCGTCATCCTGCCTAAACACACTCCATACATTCCTCCCACCCCAACTCCCTCTTAGACCCATGCTACATGACGTATGCTGGATGCGCCCCACGCCCTCACGCCTATACCTCGCGTGTACTTCTCTTGCCGACCCCAACTCCCGCTCGCTATTAAAGCCTCAAGCCGAGGAGCCTCTCCCCACATAAATCTTCCCTACCTCATGTTCACCCCTCACTCTCACAACCTGCATTGCTCTTGATCCTCGAGCCTGGAACGAGCGGCACACCTCTTAATGTCGCTCTCAATTCCAGTTGCACGAGGCCTCACCAACACCCTACCTGTCATCCCGGCCCTCTATTTTGTACTTACTTTTAACTACACTCGCACCAACCCTTGTGCTCCCACCACTCTCCGATCTCTACTCCAAAGGCTTCAGGCCGTGAGGAGCCATCTCTCACTCTTCTTTCTCCCCTTAATATCCACTCCTTGACATTTCTCCGAATATCACACTGCTCTCTCTTAAATATGTGAGATCTTCAGCCCTGGAGTCAACCTGCCCAGAAAATTCTCCTCCTTGCTACGGCACCACACATACCCCATGCCCGTGCCTATGTCCTGGAGATCCCCTCACCCTGCTTCACTGAAGCTACTGTGTCGCCGTGTCAGCGCTGCCACAATCTAGATAATGCTCACCAGTCCCTACTGTAAACATCTATCAAAACAGCTCACCACACCCATACTACTCTCCACCTCCAAACTCTTCCATGATTAGGCCGCCTGTGCTACCGTCTCTTTGAGCCCACCCCCCAGCCAAAATCATACCGACTCACTGCACATTCTCGTACCAGAGAACTCCAGGGCTGCCCCACACGATCCAATAAAGGGACTTAGCGGCTGCTGTGGCAACAGCCCCGTGAGCAATTAGAGCCCCCCCTCCAAATGCCTCCTGCGACTCCCTTAGACAAATCTCCTCAGCCCTAGGGGACATCAAGCACTACGAAGCCTCCCTCCGCGTCATCTGACCTCCTCTTGCACCCCAATCCACTAGTCGCGCGCCTCGCTGATAGTGTGTCCCCCCCTAACTGTCTCCGTGCACCTCCACACATTCGCTTGTCTCCCTGACACTCATTGACTCTCTTAACGTGGCAGCCCAAACGACCCTCTCTCACCACTCCATCCACTGCGCACCTCAGGCATGCAGATGTGCGAGCGCGCCCCCAAGCACAGGAGCTCCCTCCTGCCAGGTCGCCCACACCTCCCAACTTACACAATTGGCTCACCTGAGAGCCTCACCTCCCAAAACTCCCTCTTGCACCCCAACTACCACCTGAATGCCCCCCGGTGACTGCCTCACGCCTGGACCCCCACCCCTATAGAATCACCATCGCTGCACCTCACACAACCTTCCCATGCCCCACGTGGGCTTCTCTGATACCGTCAGGGACCCTCCCCGCCTCTTGTCGCATCCAACATCCACGCTCTATGGACGCACCCCATCTCTCCTCCGCATGTCACTGCCCGGCGGCGCACTCACGTCTATAGCAGATGCCCCCTCCACCCAGTACCCAATAACCCCTAGCCTCCTTGGCTTGTCACGAGCAACCCATACCCACCCCGAAGCTGAGTTGAGCGGGGTGCCTTGCTTGCCCTGTTGTAGCAGCTGCCTGGCTGAGCACAGCAGCGGCAGCGGTGTGTTGGGTTTGTGGCAGCGTGACCGTGGCACCCGCAGGCGCTGGAGAGCCAGAGCAGAGGAGGGGCTGCATTAGCCTGTGACGTGGCCTCCACATCCAGGGTTCAGTTTGGTGTCAACGGCTCCCTAGCCCCAACTGCACTCATTGCAGGCATGCGTCTAGCCCCTCGTGTTCCAACTCAGGACCAGCTCTTCTGTCAGGCCTTGCCCGCACGGGCTTGCCACCTGTCCCTGGCCTTGGCGCCATCCGCGCGTGCTGCCAACGCTGACCAATAACCAGCCCGACCCAGCGCTGGGGGACTCCCGCAAGGCGTTGAGGCGAGGCTGGGATAAGGGGGTTGTGCCCTGGGTGGTCCAGCGAAAACCCCGACTGAGGACGTATATAACTCGGCGGTCCTGTGCGGGATTCAACATCGTCGGCTTGGCGAAGCTGCTTCTCTGGAGTTCGCGGCATCGTAGGTAAGCGCGTGAGACTGGGCGTGTGGACGGGGGATGTTGACCTAGAGAGGTTGCGGAGTGAGTCGTCTCGCAGTGTTACGATTGTGCGCGTAGGGGTCTCGTAGCGGGGGTAGGGTGACTCTCTGTCTATTGGGCGGCGGGTTCGGCCCCGGCGCGGGGCTGGTTTATGTGGGTGGGTTGGGGTCGTGGGGGGGCAGCCGGTGATGCGGGTAAGGGTAGGTTAGTCTGTGGGGGTGGGATATGGGTGTCTGGTGTGGCCGAGGGGTGCTGGGTTGGTTTTGTTGGGGTGAGATGAGGGTGTCGGTGGGGGGTGCTGGGTTGGGTTGGTCTGTGGGGGTGGGTTGGTGTGTCTGGGGGGGGGCAGGTGGTGCTGGGTTAGGTTAGTCTGTGGGGGTGTGGTATGGGTGTCTGGTGTGGCCGAAGGGTGCTGGGTTGGGTTGGTCTGTGGGGATGGGTTGGCGTGTCTAGGGGGGGCAGGCGGTGCTGGGGTAGGTTAGTCTGTGGGGGTGGGATATGGGTGTCTGGTGTGGCCGAGGGGTGCTGGGTTGGTTTTGTTGGGGTGGGATGGGGGTGTCTGTGGCAGGAGGCACTGGGTTAGGTTGGTCTGTGGGGGTGGGCATGGGGCTGGTTTATGGAGGTGGGTTAGGGCTGTCTGGGGGCCAGGCAGTGCTGGGTTAGTTTTGTTAGGGTGAGATGGGGGTGTCTGGCAGGGGTGCTGGGTTAGGTTACTCTGTGGGGGTGGGTTAGGGGTGTCTGGTGTGGGCAAGGGGTGCTGGGTTGGTTTTGCTGGGGTAGGATGAGGGTGTCTGGACTGGGATTGGTGTGGGGCAATGGGCTAGTTTGGGGCTGGTGTAGGGATGTCTGTGGCAGGGCAGCAGGCACTGGGTTGCTTTTGCGGGGGTGTGCTGGGGTTGGGGGCACTGGGATGCTTTTGGCTAGAACTATCCCTTGAGTTGTTGTTTTCATTGTTTTTGAACAGGGCTGTGGATGAGGGGCTGGCTTCCCACGTGACTGGGATGCTGCCACCTGCGAAGCAGCAGCCCTGTGCCCGGAGCATGGCTGTGGGACAGCCTGTAGGGGACAAAGCGAGGTGTCTGTGGATGGCAGTGAATCAGGCAGTACTGGCTGAGAGGAACCAGAGTGTGGCCCCTGTGGGGGTTTGGGTGGAGAGCGCCCAAGCTGGTGGCAAATGGGAGGAGAGCATTGCTTTTGTGAGTACCCTGTCTGAATGCTTTGCCTGTTCCGCTGTTTGCTTTCTCCTGATTGTTCCCTTGACAATTTTGGTAATCCAGGCCAGGATTAGATCATCTCTGAGTGGGAATCTCAGCTGGAGTTCAGATTGTAGCTTCTAAGTATTCTTCCTTGACTTTGTGCTCCTTATTCCTCTACTCTTCCCCAGAAATCTGATAGTCATGGCAGGGCCCTTTGTATTCTGCGATTCCACAGCTCCAAAGTCCTCCCTTGCTGCAGAATCTATTTTATTGAATTCTGTTTCTAGTACTCATAGTTGTGAAGTTAGAAAAGGTGACCTGCATGTAAACCAGTGCAGCGTTGTTTTCCTGAGTTTACAGACAGCCTGAAATGATACCTGTGAGAGACCTGAACTGTTCATTTCATCTTAAGGAGTCGTTAATGCAGAAATCCTTAAGATGATAATCTGTAGTACCCTGGAAAATGTGCAGACAAGTTCATTTTTTTTGTAACTAACTGTGAATTAAATACCACAGCGGCTGTTTGTTTATTTTCATGTTTAACTCAATAAAACCTCCATTCTTAAAACTTACCTGAAACATCCACAGAATTTTCACCTAAGCACTGCTGAATCTAGAGACCTTCCAGAAGAACTTGGATGTAGCTAAGGGAGAGGAGTTATTTAAATTAAGTGCCAGTGGGGACACAAGAACAAATGGATATAAATTGGCTATCAACAAGTTTAGGCTTGACATTAGATGAAAGTTTCCAACCACCACAGGAGTGAAGTTCTGGAACAGCTTCCCAGGGGAGCAGTGGGGGCAGAAAACCTAACTCGCTTCAAGACTGAGCATGAAATGTTAATGGAGGGGATGGTATGATGAGACTGTCTACAATGGCATGTAACTCATCTGTGACTGCAAGTAGCAAATATATCCAATGGCTGGTGATGGGACATCAGTTGGGGAGGGCTCTGAGTTACTACAGAGAATTCTTTTCCAGGTGCTGGCTGGTGGGTCTTGGCTACGTGCTCAGGGTCTAACTGATTACCATATTTGGGGTTGGGAAGAAGTTTTCCCCAGGTCAGATTGGCAGAGGCCCTGAGGGTTTTTTGCCTTCCTCACTTACAGGTTTAAACTAGTATAAATGGTGGTTTCTCTGTAACTTTAACTCTTTAAATCATGATTTGAGGATTTCAGTAACTGAGCCAGAGATTAGGGGTCCATTACAGGTGTGGGTGGGTGAGGATTTCTGGCCTGCAGTGTGCAGGAGGTCAGACTAGAATTATGATGATGATGGTCCTTTCCGGTATTGGAGTCTATAAGTATGCTGTAGCAGGCTTTGGTTTGTATGTGCATCCTTGCCCTTACTTGTCTCTTTCATTGCTTTTGCCCAGAGATCGGTTTTGTTTTCTTTTTGTATAGCATCCTCAACCAAGTGGAAGACGGCACTGTCCCCCTTGTGTTTACTTTGATTGTGCTAGAAAGACACATTTGTTATGAGCAGGTAGAAACTGAAATGTGCTCTTTCGGCCCAGCACAAAATTCTACTCTAGTGGGCACAAGGGCTGCCACGCATAACTGTCTCTCTCAATGAAATGAGTAGCCCGTTTTACAGTACTCCTCTGGTAGGAAACAGACAGGAGAATAGTAGGCTTTGATATGCTGGTGTTTTGAGGTTCCTTATTTTGACTTTTTAACTAACCCATACAGCAAACCAATCAGCAATGGCCTTGTGATTTTTCTTTTGTTTTTTACTAGCATATTTACAAATAAATACACATGGGCGGCATATGACACCTGCATTTGAGGAGGCTGAGTGCAAGTGCCACAAGCTCCCCAGAAGTAGGGGCGGCAATGGTGCCTCAACTGTAGCCCTGCGCTCTTGGTCTATCCCGAAGAGGGTGGAGAGGTGCGGGGGTCTCTGGGAGAGAGGCAGTGTTGGGACAGGAAGAGGTGGAATGGGGGTGGAGCCTCTTGGGGAAAAGGCAGAGCAGGGGCAGGAAGAAGATAAGCAGGAGTGGGGCCTCGGGGCAGAGCATGAATGGGGACATGGCTCGGGTGCCCTTTCAGCAGCGGCTGGCAAAGGCGGCGGGCTGGCATGCCTCCAAAGGGAGGTGTGCCTCATCCTGTTTGGGGAGGCTTAGCTTCCCCTGACCTTTTATACCCTCTGCCGATGTAAATACACACACAATTCACTAGTAGGTTAGGTGTTGTATTCAGGTATGGACAAATGTTCATAGATTCTGACTGCAGCATTGTTAAACACAAGTATTTGGTGCAGTCATATGTACTGATGTGCAATTCTTACATACCATAAGAGCATGATACAGAATTATCATTTGTTTGTTTGTTTATCAAAATATGCAATATACTTTGTATAATGACCACCACCTATGCAAGTCAGAGACTGGCTTTGTTCTAAGTACAGAACAGCATTGCTCTAATTTGAGAGGCTTTTTATCATCTGTGTTACAAATGGGTCATTGACTAAGGCAGGGATTGGCAACCTTTTAGAAGTGGTGTGCCAAGTCTTCATTTATTCACTCTAATGTAAGGTTTTATGTGTCAGTAAAACATTTTAACATTTTTAGAAGGTCTCTTTCTATAAGACTATAATATATAACTAAACTATTGTTGTATGTAAAGTAAATAAGGTTTTTAAAATGTTTAAGAAGCTTCACTTGAAATTAAATTAAAATGCAGCCCCCCCCTCACCCCCCGGATCAGTGGCCAGGACCCGGGTAGCGTGAGTCCCACTGAAAATCAGCCTTTGGCACACGTGTTGTAGGTTGCCTACCCCTGGACTAAGGCTTGTTGTGCCATAAACTCCTCTTCACACTTTAATGAAGCTGCTTTCTGTTCCAGCTCTCATTTACTGTATGTTATGTAGGTACTTCATATTGTATTGCAACAGCAGTGTAATATGGTGATGTACGGCCTCTCTGCTGTTAATATTCAGTTGTTTTGTAGTTTTAGAGTTTTCTCTCTAAGCACATAACTTGAGTTTTACAAAATTTATTGGACGCTTTTCATATAGTTTGATATTTCTCTAAAGCTGGAGGCTTGTAGGTAGTCTCAAATAACTTGATTTCATCCTTTTCAGTAGAAGCGATGTTTACTTGAGCTCATTTAGTTGGTGATGATGAATAGAAATGTGTTAATACTTTGGATTGGAATGCTTTTGCTCAGTCTCACTCCAGCTGTCCTGCGTGCTTCTCTTCCTCATTTCCACTCTCCTTCACCCCTCTAATAGAATACACTTAGTACAAACACATGTAAACTAAAATAAATACAAATCTAGTCAAACACTATTAAAACAATCAGTGGAGGCACTGGCCTGACACAAGTCATCCTTGTTCATTGTGTGTGTGTTTTCTATCCCTTTCACTATCCTTTCTGTCTTGTTTGTTTAGGTTGTAAACCCTTTGGAACGAGAAACATCTTTTGCTCTGTCTTTGGTCAGTGCCTAGCACAATGGGGCATTAGAGCCTAAAATGCTATTCTAATACAAACAATCAGTAATTAGAATCCATTCTGGCCTTGATGGAAGGAGGGTGAAGAGTGAGTATTCTGGAGACAGTCTTAGAAGTTGTGTTTCTATTGTGGTTTTATGTGCTGTGACTTGTGTATCTTCATATTATACATGGAGCTTCATGGAAAAAGGTAAATCTAAAAGAAAATGACAGGGTTTTTTCCCGAGTTTTCTTGCAGTTTATCTAATTTGGGTTTGTGGTGTTGGATGCCTGCTCTTGGTGGGGTGCTAATGTTGAATTTAGGATATTTATACAAGTCATTGCTGGATGAATGGTCCTCATAAGTACAAGTGAGAAACTTCAAATTGCTGATTTATGTGAGTGTTTGTTTTCCATCAGATGGTGAAAATACTGTGAGAAGAGCAGGTCTTGCTTTATTTTGGCCCCGTAAGTTAGTTCCCTGATGTGTTGTTATAGATCTGGGATGGGTACATAAAACATTGTTGAAAGACCGATGTGGGACTTGCACTTGGCCTTAATGGAGACCACAATGGGTGTCAACCCTCAGTTTTCTGAGTTGGATTTTGTATCTTCTGTCAGTCTTTCTGAAGGCAGCTTCATGTCTGATTGCCCCACGAGTTACTTTATTAAACATGCCCCCTTTCTTTCCTTTTTTTATATTATGCATTTTGAAGGGGGAAAGTAAAGATTTCCACTTTGTAACATGATTTACTCAACCCATCTGTGCAGCTGTTACTGGATTCTCAGACCAATCTGTGTTATGCTGTCACAGTTTTAACTAATTGTATTTATCTTTAAACCAGAACATTGACACACATCCCTTTCCCTAGAAATACTGCTTGTCTGTAGGTTTATGTACGGGTCCCAGAGAGAGCCTTGATTTCAGCTTCTCTCTGTTGTGAAGCTGCATGGTGAAAAAGCTAACTTGAACATCTGCTTTAACCTGTTCCAGGCTTCAGCGTTTCAGGTTGAAGAGGAGCTAAAGGAGCAGCAAAAGGAAAAGGAAGAGAATCTGAAACGCTTCCAGGGGGAAGTGAGGCAGAGGGTGAATCAGCAAATCAAGATGAGGAGAAAGCAGCAGCTCCAGAAATCCTGTGAAGCGGTAGGGCAAACCTGTATCAACACCAGCCTCTGTCTGGTCTGATTCACACAAGGAGTCTTGCTTAGATGGTGACACTGCTTCAAAAGCAAACATTCCTGTGTAAATACAACCACTATTATATTATCTTAAGGCTTGTCTCTTAAGAAAAGTCAGGAGATTTGCAATTATTTCCACAGCTGCTTTGACTCTAGGCATCTTGCACAGACTTAATGTCCAGAGATCTATGTCCTAGTGAAGACCAGCAGGGAACTCCCCACTCACAACTGAAAACCATTGCTGAGGTGTCTATTACAGATATGACCCTTGCAGGATTCCTACTGTTATGTCTTGTGCACTAGTGTGTGACTGGCTGGGAACTTTCCTAGTTCTGTATTTTGGGTATTTCAGGTACTGGTAGTTGAGCATGAGCCTCCTCCCAACCTGCAGTACCTCTAGAACCTTCCTAGCTAGTTCCTTCTGACTGCAGTCTGCAGTGGAGCAATCTGGTTGAGCTACATGTTGCTGGGCTGGGCTAGCTCCTTGCTCTCTTCCCCATTCCCTTGCCTTGTCAGCAGAGGAGGAGAGGAAGAAGAAGAAAGAGGCATTGTCTCTGAAGAGCCATATTTTTGCCCTGCTTGTATCTTTGAACTCTGGCAGGAGGAGATGAACTAGGAAGGGAGGTTAGCACAGCAATTCCCTTTTTAATAAACTTGTTCCACATGTTCAGTTCCATGAGGGGTCACCTTTGTGATCTAAGGGGGCACTGACCTTTAGGTGCACTCAACCCTTGAGTGCAGAGCCACAGGGGCAACAGCCTCCAAAATCCATCTGCTCTTATACCTTTCTGTCATCACATGAATGAAAGTTCTACAGGTAGCACCTGTGACAGCAAACTGTCTACGTGTCAGAGGGGTAGCTGTGTTAGTCTGAATCTGTAAAAGCAGCAGAGAATCCTGTGGCACCTTATAGACTAACAGACGTTTTGGATCATGAGCTTTCGTGGGTGAATACCCACTTCGTCAGATGAATGTAGTGGAAATTTCCAGGGGCAGGTATATATATGCTAGCAAGCAAGCCAGAGATAACGAGGTTAGTTCAATCAGGGAGGATGAGGAACTAACCTCATTATCTCTAGCTTGCTTGCTAGCATATATATACCTGCCCCTGGAAATTTCCACTACATTCATCTGACGAAGTGGGTATTCACCCACGAAAACTCATATCCAAAACGTCTGTCAGTACGTGTGTGGATTTACTCAGTGAGTGACTTCGGTTAAATGGTTGTTCTGGACTTGTGTGTGTTTTTTTTTTTTCCCCTCTATCACTGCAGGCAGAAAAAGAAAGCTCTGTTGTGATGCGATGTTCAGAGTCTGCACTGCACTTGACCCCTAAGAGGAATACATGTGTGTATCGAAGTAATGCAGCATCTACCATCTGTAGTTCTGGTACCAACTTGATCCCTGTGCAGCAGCTTCATGCCAGTTGGGAGGAAGAGGGAAGAGAGAAGCAAAGCCAGTTATTCTATCAACAAGCCAACACAGTGAGTGTTTATTGACTGCCAACAATCTCACAGCCTCCATTTGTTGTATGCCCATAGCATTAAAACTTCTCCAACTATGATACAGGAGTACCCTGTTTTAGAACTGAGCTTGCGTATCATGAATGTAAAGGCTTTGCAGAGTACTCTGATACTTAGAATGACAAGGAAAGCATGTGTGTGAGTTCTCTTGTTAAAACTGGTTCATTACAAGATAACATTACAATGCTTTACTTCTCTTACCCTACTTTTACCTTTTTGTACATCTCACTCATGACACTTACCTGTTCGTGAGGTGAAAGACAATGGTATGTTTTTTTTAGTTTTGTTTTTTTACTCCAGTCTCTCCTTTTATGGGCTGGTTGTCATTGTGTTTACATTCAATACTTTGTGGTGGTAAAGTACAAAGCTATTATATAGGTAACTTTTTTTGGATTCTTGATATTGTTGAGGTTCCATTTAGTCATAATTTTAGTATTAAAACTAACAACAAATATCCCTATTAAGAATGCTGCACTTAAATTTGATCCATCGTTAGTTTAGCGGAGATGCAAGCATTCCCTTTTGTGAAAAACTTCCAAAGTGAAGTAAAGCCTCCATAAAATAAAGGTTCTTCCCCTCTGGTGTGTGTCATTGGGTCGAAGGCACTAGATGGAGTCATCTCCCCACTGACATTCTGCATATCCAGGAACAAAGGTGTGAGATAACTAAAGCCTTGTGGAACGTGTGAAGTGGGAGCTAGCTGCCTTTTTTTATAGTTCATAACAGTGCTTATGATTTATCTTGGCAGTTGAAAAAATTACTCGCTATCATCCCATGTGGGTGTGCTTGAGTTTAACAGTTCAGTTCCCAATCCAAATTCAGTGAAGTTTAGAGGTATCTGGGGCTTTGGTTCAATGTGCTCTCTAATTATGGTGTCTTTCTGTATCATAAGCCCCTAGACCTGCTTATATTAGAACAAGAATAAAAAAAGCAACAGAGTCCTGTGGCACCTTATAGACAACAGATGTACTGGAGCATAAGCTTTTGTGGGTGAATACACAAAAGCTTATGCTCCAATACATCTGTTGTCTATAAGGTGCCACGGGACTCTGTTGCTTTTTACAGATCCAGACTAACACGGCTACCCCTCTGATACAAGAATAAAAAAAGAAACCACCACTCTGGGTTAATGTTGCTCAGTATCTGTGTCAGTATATACATGAGCACACAGGACATTCAGAACTGGATCAGCTGGATCAAGGCGAACATCCAGCTTCTGGTACTGGCTTCTAACAGATATTTTAGAAGGTGAGGGGGTAAATCCCTCCTCCCTCTCATGCACAGGTTATTGGTGGTAAGAGAATTGAGGCTAAATTGACTAAAGCACAGGTTTTTCTCTGAGCTAGTCACACAGCACCTGTGATTGGGTAGCAGGAATGGGATCTAGAATGTCTCCTGTCTAGCCCCAAAGTCCAAATCTAAAACAGGTCAGTAGGAACCAAGTCAGGCTGTGACAGCTGTGAGGCACGTGAAACAAAACTGTTGGTGATCACATACTAATGGGCTACATCCCTGGCAATAGTAACAGACTGGGCAAGGAGTGAATTGGCCATCAGTGAAATTCTTTTTCTTACCAAGAACTGTCCTATGGATTAGAGTTGCAGTATGCTTGCAAGGTACTGTAGCTGCTTGTCATGTACCTGTCAGTGGATTACCTCCAACAGTCAAGCAACTGATGCTGCATTGCACCCTCAGGCAAAGTGCTAAGATGACTTTGGCCACTTTGAGTGACAACCACTTTCAGATGAGATGTGATCTACCTTGTAATGAACCTTTTGGCCTTCTCCTCATTTGTAGCAGCAAGCTGTCACTAAACTGTCAACCTGTTAGCACTTTGATCTGTCTTTCTTACTGGCAGCTTAGCAAAACTATGAAACAGGTCCGTCGCCGGCTAGCATCCTGCAAAACAGTGCCCAAAGGAGCAGGCCCACCCGAACTACCAGGAGGCATCTGGGGTGTCAGCCCAACCAGAAACGTAAGTAAGGGGCTGACTTAGCTCAGCCACTAGTAGAGTGATCATAAATTGCTCGTTGCACTGTGTGAAGATCCTGAGCCCTGTACAATCAGCCAACCACACAGTGCCGTGGATCTTTTCAAGAAAGGGGAAAATAAAATGGGTTATTGCTGTCACTTAATAATTTATTATCTCATGTTTAAATTCACTGGGGTTGAGAGACCCAAGGAGATGCCTTTGCAGTACGGAGTAGTGTGCCTAGACTATCCAGTTACTTTTTCTTCCCCTCTTATTAGTATTCATTCAGGTAAAACAAGCTCCACTGAAAACCACATGAAAGGGAACTTACTGAAATAACCACCATTAAAATACAGTCCTGTTCTGAATAATGATAGTAAAGATGGCTTCTCCTTGCCCATCAACCTTGAATATACAGGGAGCAGATATGCCAATGCTTTCACTTCTGTATGAGCAACCTCCTTTTACTCTACAGAGCCAACAGTTGAGAGAGACTCCAGGTCACCTTCTTCTTGTTTATCCAGTTCCAGGGCTAGCATTTCAAACACATCACATAGCTGTCTTGAGAGGGGCGGGCAGGGCGGGGCGGTTGTTTGTTTGTTTTTAAATCAGCCTTCCTTCCAGATCAACATTTCCTTCAATACCCCTCCTTTTAGAATGTGGAGTTTGCTTCCCAAAATGATGCTAGCCAAAGGCTCAGGGCTGGCTACATTCAGTCCTCCCCAAATGAAGGGTAAAAGGCCTGATGTTATGTGACCTAGCAAGACCCCCCCAAACCCAGTGCTTTATACCATTAGAAAATTGCAAGTGAAGGTTGTCAGTTCCTAGCTGCCCAAAGGGACCCAGTTTGTTTTAGAAGGCTTTTAAAATAGACACTTAGAGCGGTGGTTTTCAAACTTCATTGCACCAAGACCCCCTTCTAACAACAAAAGTTATTACATGACCCCAGGAGGGGGGGGGGGGCCCGAGCCCCTCCGTCCCAGGCTGGGGGGCCAAAGCCTGAGACTCACTGCCCCAGAGCCAAAGCCGAAGCCCAAGGGCATCAGCCCCAGGCAGGGGGCCTGTAACTTGAGCCCCACCACCCAGAGCTGATGCCTTTGGGGTTTGTCTTGGGCCCTGGGTGATGGGGCTTGGGCCTTGGGCCCCAGCAAGTCTAAGCAAGCCCTGGTGACCCCATTAAAATGTGCTTGCAATCCACTTTGGGGTCCCAACCCACAGTTTGAGAATCGCTGATGTAGAGAGATGCTTCTGGGTTATTGTTTGAGTTCTCTTGATGTGTGCACTACTGGGCTTGTGGTGCTTAAGGAGTTTGCCTTTATGGTGGAAGAACTACAAAAATAGCTTAACTACTGCCTTATCATAGCCAAGCTGTTTATGAACATGTTTCTCTGAAAGCCGTGGTGCATGGCAGGGTGAAATGGTACAAATGTTTTATTGGCACTTTTTTGGGATGCTAGTGGCCTCAATGCTTGTAAGTAATGCAGTCATTACATACATAAGCCAATAAAATTCTGTCTCATCTCTTGCAATTATGCATTTTTTATTGGTCTGGCCTGTTTCAAGAGTGTGTTTTTTCATCTGGCATAGAAACAGCAAAGTAGAACAAATCCTGAGTCCATGATACCTGGGTCTATGTTTTATCTTCCTTCATTTTCACAGATTCCCTTTAAGATTCACTGTATCTTCAGATATCGAGAGGGTCTGAATCAATATCTGGCCTGCTTCTCTGTGAACACCGTCTCTATCTTCCATGACCTGATTAAATGTGTTGAACGCTTCTGTGTTCAACAAAAGAATTACCCACAAATTCTTGTTCTAGGTTTTTTTCAGCTTAAACTAGAATCTGTTTTTGTTAGTGTGTTGCTGTGGATCCCATTGTAAGTGCCCACGTGCCTCGTGAATGCGAGATTTATCTTTTGGATAGTCATATCTGTCAGGGCTATGCTTGGGCTCTGTTCCTCCTTGGGCCCTGGTATTGGGGCATCAAGGATGGGGAAGCCATGACCCTCCAGTTCCCTCTTACTGCTGGAGATAGCGAGATAGAACTCGGTAAGTGTCCAACTCACTATTCTTTAACTTCAGCTAAGTTTGATATTCATTTTACTTGCTGAAGGAAACTAAAACAAACTAACTCAACCCATCTGGGCTAATTTCTGATGGACAGAATTTTGCTCCATTGTATCAAAAGGACCATGCCTTTTAGGGTGTCTCCTCACCTATTTAAGGCCACATCTAGCCCTTTGAAAATTCAGGCCATCTCATTGCAAAGACTCTTTCTAAGTGGCTCACACAATGTATTTCCACTTGCAGCAAGATAGCTGACAGACCTCTCCTTCCAGCGTTCAAGGCTCACTCTGTCAGGGCACAGGGATATGCCAATATCTGAGATCTGCATGGCAACACTGTAGAGCAGGTCACTGACCTTTGTCAGATATTCTGTCCTTGACCTCAAGGCTAGATCAGGTACCAAGTTTTGGAGAGCAGTGCTTCAATTTTTATTTGAAATGTCTCATTCCCGCCATCTAATGAGGAAACTGCTTGCCAGACGCCTGCTGTGGGATCCACACTGGCATTCTTAAAGAAGAGAGCTCAGTTACTTACCCTACAGTAACTGGTTAGTTGAGGCGGGGGATAGCTCAGTAGTTTGAGCATTAGCCTGCTAAACCCAGGGTTGTGAGCTCAATCCTTGAGGGGGCTACTTGGGGATTTAGTTGGGGATTGGCCCTGCTTTGAGCAGGGGGTTGGACTAGACGACCATCTGAGGTCCCTTCCAACCCTATGAGATGTAATCTGTGTAGATCTACTCCCCATCCCTGCTTTTCAGAATTCTCCAAAGCCACAGACTTTGTATTGGAAGGAACCAAGGGAGGTTTGTGGCTATACCACCCTTATGCTCTCAGATGGGAGCATCAGGAGGAACAGTGTGTGTGCACCACCCTGACACACACTGGTATTCACAAAACTCTGATCTCGGGTATACTTGCAGTGGGAACCACACTTACTACAACATCTCAAAGATTGATAGTTATTGTAGGGTGAATATCTTCTCTTCTGAGAGGTCTCAAGATTCTGCGCACCTTGATGTGACTCCAGAAACCTGCACATACAGCACCCTGTATTTGCCAACAGTTACTTTGCAAATGCCATGGGTAGTTCCTGTTTGTACCACAAATATAGATGGCTCAGATAGCGCCTGTTCTAAGTATTGAGAGAATCTGTAGCAGCAATTAGCAAGTGTTGTTTTGGTTTTTTTGGTGTTTGCGTCTCCTGCAACTGCAAAATGACATGCACAGAAAACCACTTCCTTTATTCCCACCAGCTAGTCACTTTTGCACTGTTGACAAGATTGTTCACCAGTTAAAATCTGCAGTGGCACTATTTCTTGCTCATTCCCCTCTACTGAAGTTCAAGCATGTCCTCTTTACAACCTGCCTAGTCTTCACTGTCCCAGAGAACAAATGTCCTCAGGTTGCTCTTTCACCCAAAGCTTACAGGGGTCTTATATTCATGAGCTGCTCCTGCATTGAAATAATGCAATTAAGTTTAAATCTAACATTTGTTTCCCCAGAAACTAGTGTCCTGCAGGCCAACTCCAGTGCATGGAGAAGAGTGTGAGGAGTTTCCTCTGGCAGGACATCATGACCTTCCCGCTGAATTACAAGACCAGGCAACAACCAAAAATAAGGCTGAGCAGGGTGATGACAACTTGTACTACAAACTAGAATTTGGAAAAGTAAGACATCTAAAATCCCAGATCTGATGTGACCAAGGCTGAGTCAGCCAGTCCTGGTGTCTCTAATTCTTGTCCTAAGTAAACGTGGTTTCTGGTCTTTCACTGCTGTTCCAGAACAGCTACTGCCTGAGCAGTGGTGACACACTGCCAGTTGACCTCCTAACCTGAACTCTAGACTCCAGATACAAGAATAGCATTTGTGGTGGTGACTTTTTTTTTTTTTACATGGGTATCTATTCATTCACTCAAGCCACTAAACAGCAAGTAGCTATTTAATTTTTATCACTGCCATTTTGAGCTGGAATTGAACCCATGATTACAGGTGAATATTCCATGCGAATCCAGGACAAGTACTTGTGACAGCATATTTAATGACTGGATTTTTTTTTCCTGTTTACAAGCAGGCTGATATATTTATATAAGCATTTGTTTGAATTTGATACTTTAGGCAAACATTTCACCCAATGGGTTGCTTATAAATTGTTTACTCAAAAATGGGAGTATTTACTATTTGTGCCAAGAATAGTTATATTAGACATGAGATGTTTGTATTTTTTGATCTGTGATTCGATTATAAATATTGAAGCAGGAGGACTTGAGCAAGTTCTGTCTGCTTCAAATACTTGCCTAAGTATTTGTGGGACTTCCACATCCTGAAAATATTCTTGTAAACAAGTACTCACTGGTACAAATGTTTGTGAAACTAAAAAAAAATGTGTTGAATATAACTAAGAATAAGCACGTGTAATGGAGCAGTTTGCAAGTAGCTTTTTGCAGTATCTGCACAGCTTTCGTGCTATGTCCCGTTACCAGAGGGCTTCAATCTCACTAAATTCCGTTTTTGATCCTTAAACAACGGTTATACAAGACAAATTGATGCATAAGTGGCCTTAACTTTGCACGAATGAACTGAAAAGTAATATTTCTGGCAGGACCCAAGTTCAGAGTTCATGTAAGAGTTAACCCAAAGTAAAACAGAAAGCTGCACTCCTATAGCAATGCTCTGACGGGATAAGAGCAAACTCCAAGACAGACTTATCCTTCCATAATAGGTGAGCACACAGAGAAATGCTTTGTCCTTAGTCAATCAGTGGTTGTGCAAACTTTAGTCACCTTCATTAACACACACAAGTTCACAAAAATACACGTTTCCAGACCTGATTCTTCAGATAGCATGCTCAAGAATCTCTTCTTCATTAGCATTCTCTGTGCCACCAGTTAGACATGTGTAGCTGAACACATTTGTATCTGTATATACAAACTTAAGCCCAGATCATGGAATTATTCTGTTTGTATTGAAAGGGCTCCTCTGGCTAAAGCATCACATTTACAACTGGCTTCCCACAGAGATGTCTCCAAGCCCTTGTGGGGAAAAAGAACATAAGACAGATGGGAGGATGGTCATGATTTGGCCACTGTACGAGTGCAGTGGCTTTACCTATTAAGATGTCTGCAAACTTCTTTAAGTCTTTGATCAAAAAATCCCCATCTTTCAGTGTGGAAGCACGACCCTGTGAACTGCATGAGTAAAAGTTTGCAGAATCAGATCTTACGTGTGAATGGAGAGGAAAAAAAAAGGGAAGTTTAGTGGTAGTGACACTACAGGGTCAAATGTAGCATGTTTGGGGACTTTAACTATACATCTCCATGTTTTTAAAAAGCTTTGAATGTCTCATAATTTTTCACTAGGACATTCAGAATTAAGGTCTTTAATTTGTCAGTTTGGGCTAACTGCGATGCTCTTGTAATGATTTTTGTCCTTATAATAAGTATAGAATCTCAGTGTTAACTGCATCTTGAACAAATTTCTGTCTGGGAATGTCTAATAAAATAAGTCACATACATGTGTGAAAAACAGTCGGAATCATATACTGTGCAAAAACATCCACTAATTTTCACATTAATTACATAAGAACATAAGAGTAGTCATACCAGGTCAGACCTATGGTCCATGTAGCCCCGTATCCTGTCTTCTGACAGTTGCTAGTGCCAATTGCTTCAGAGGAAATTAATACAACAGAGCGATTTGTTGAGTGATCCATCTACTGTTGTCCAGTTCCTGCTTATGGCAGTCAGATGTTTAGGAGGAACCAGAGCACGGGATTGTGTTCCTGACCATCTTGGCTAACAGCCATTGATGGACTTGTCCTCCATTAATTTATTTAATTATTTTTTAATCCAGTTATGTTTCTGGCCTTCTCAATAACCTCTGGTAATGAGTTCCACAGATTGACTGATTATTCTTTTTTTTTTTTAAGATATATTGTGCACAGAGCTCTGTAAGGGTATTGCACAATTTCTGGGCTAAAGTGGGGCAACTATAATTTCCAAAACCAATTATAGCCGTGAATAAAACTTCAGTTTGTTCCAAACTAAGATTTTTCTTTTATGTTTCTGTCCAAAACAAATTTCCATGGCAGTGTTACAAATGCCTGATTGTAGAAATGAAGATGTTTTCTCAACAATAATACTGGCACCAATGATCTTTCCTGTGTGCCATGCATAAAATTATCAGCAATGTCAATGCCCCATATTTTGTGTTTCATATGAATGGTGTACAGATCTTGTGTACTTAGTCAAAAGACCAGTGTTACTACTATAAAGGTGAACAGAAGTCTGTTGATACTCTGGCTTACTGAAAGTGCTGAGGCCAGTCGTGTCTTGATCCACTCCATATTTTTTTTTCAGCTTTATAATGGATTAATGAAGGCATCAGACCCTGCTGGATCATCTTCAGGATTGGGCACTGATTTCCAAGCTCCCCTTGTACTTTGGCCTGGGATAGACAAAGAAGAAACCAAGAAACAGGTATGTCAAATAGCATAAAGTCTTACTTGTATTTTCGGCATCTGCGTCTGAATTGTACCAAGAGCAGGGCACATTAGGAGACACTGCTGTTTTACTGTGAAACACCAGAAACTGGAATAATATATCAAAGCTGGTGGCATAGCTGTCAATACTATGTAATACTTATTAACACCTTTAAGGCTGTTGGTTGACTTCATACATGGAATCATTGGGGCAGTTGGAACCATAACTACGTAGTCTCAGTTGGTGCGATAATCCCTGCAGGATCCCACCGTTTAACTTACCACGTACACTGCCACAAAAGACGTACAAAACCACTGAAACACTGCATTCCAAGAGGAGCAGAGTACATGCTCGTCCCATGAGGATTTCTGTTCTCTTGCCATTTGGCTTCTTTCTAGGCTCCCTTTTTAGTTGCGAGGAGGGGATTGATACTTGTCTGTTGGACCTTAATGACCTGGACCTCAGTAGTGTATGGAATTGGCTCCTATGCAAGCTTTTCGTTCCTTTACACACAGGGCTGGCCTTAACTGCAAGCAAAGCCTGTTACTTTTCCATTTATGTATGTTGGAATCCAGACAAACTGCAAAGCGTGTAGAGTACAGCGTTGCAAGCAAAGTATCCACCTGTAATGGGCAGAGGTTTCTGTGGTCTGCCAAACCCAGAGTTGCCTAATGTAGCACTGCCCTGGATTTCAGCAGCAAAATTCTTCCAGAACATCTATTATAACAAAATAATTTTAACTGTACCGTGCAACGAATCTATGACCACTGTCTTTATGAAGCACCTTCAGGGTGCTTGGTATTGTACAATACACAGGATAAGCCATGCTATCACGTAATATTTAGTAACTATTAAGTATAGACCGTGTGATTGACACTGCACCAGAGATGACATGCTAGTCCATACCTTGCTCAGCTTACAACCTAGAAGACATAGGAAGATGACAACCACTGGGAGACCCAGAAGAGAGAATTATTTTAGTAGGTGCTTCTCCTCCCAATCCATTCCCTTTCACTGTCCACTTATATTAATGTAACATTTCCCTCTTGCACTTGTGAGCCTTGCCGTATTTTATACATAAGCTTCAAATGATAAACAGTTTGCTTTTATTCTTAAATTAACGACTTCTTACCAATTACTTTGCAACCACTGAACCCCTGAGGTCCAAAGAATCTTTCTTTCATCGCTTCTAAATGGTCTCTACCTTCTGTATATCAACCCTTCTGACTTGTTCCTCCACCCATTCCTCTTAGCTTACTGCTCTCTCCCGCTCAGCCTCCCATTTCTTTTCTCTTTCACACCCTAAAGCTTGATTCCTCCATTGCAAGCCTGCCAGTATCTTGCACACCATTATTTCTAACTTCATGATCGCTCAAAAGTTCAGTCATCTCAACTCTTAGCAGAGGGCCTACCTGGGAGGAAAACCCTATATAAACTGTGAAAGTATCAGTGCATCAAATGCAGCATGTGACTTAAACCAGGTCTTCTTTTAGGTACATAGAACCGTTCCCCACCAAGGAAGGATTCACTTGGGTTTCTGTGCCATGTGCAGCGTTTGATGTATGCTCAGCAGGCCTCTGTCCTGAGTCTATTTCTAGACTCTGTATGCGTATAGGGTTTCTTTGCCATGTGAAAGATGAACTAGTTCAACCTGAAGTTATAGGCTTGGTGGAGGAATCACTGGGTGAAATTCTATGGCCTGTGTTATGCCAGAGATCAGACTAGATGATCTTGATGGTCCCATTTGCCCTTAAATCTTACGAATCTGCATGGAGATGTGAGCTTAGCTAGATGCTTTCTCCACTCTTAGTACATCCATGGGTTTTTTTTCTTCCCTTTGAATTCTATGGGTGAGGCTGATGCCTTGACAGCAAAGACTTCTCCTTATATAGCAGCACATATGGGGCTTATCTCCCCTGTGAAACAATGGATACTTAAGGCTCCAGCTGTTGCTGGAGTTGATGGCATGGCTTTTTCACATGCCCTGTGGCTGACCAGACAAAGGGCTAATCTTAAAACCATGTGGTCTCTTATTTTGAATAGAAAATGTGTAAGCATTGAAGGGGAAAAAATGTCCCTAGCCACTCCTCTCTCTCCTTGGCTGAGTAATGTAAATCTTCCACAACCCTGGTTCTGGCTTCTCACTACAGGCCCTCCTTTATGCTGGATCTCCTTTCAGAGATTCTACAGCAGAAATCTTAGGGGTGGAGGAAGAACTAGGAGTGCACGAGGTTGGGTAGATGAGTGTTGTCTTGGGAAATCCACTGTGGGTCCATCAGGAGCATAGAAGTTCTCAAACTGTGGCCTGTGGCCCACCTGCTGGTGGTTGTCAATGAGCTGGCTGGTCACATGGTGCTGCCCCTACCTCACAGCAACTACAAAATAACACTGAAAGAAGGCAAAACTTAAAGACAATCAGGGAAAAATGGAATTTCCATCCTGTGGGGAAGTCTGACACTTCAAAATTTCCTTTCATTTCCAGTCAGGATGAGAAGTCAAAATTTACCATGAAACAAAAATTCTGAAATACTTCATAGAAACCCATCATTTCAGTAATGTCCAAACATTGAAAAACTTTTTTTTTTTTTTAAAAATTAAACCATTACATTTAAAAGTTGAAACAAAACAAGAAAATTGGAACATAGTCCTCCATTTCCATTCAAATAGATTTTAAACTTTTCTGTCAGTTGGCACATTGAAGTGAAACCTCTTTGATTTCAGTGAAACACCTTTTTCTGATGGGGAGGGGCGGGGAAATTCTTCCATTCGAAAAAAATAAAATTTGGCCAGCTTCAGTAAAAATACCTTACAACACAAACAATTGCTATAGCTGACGTCTGTGAGATGGTATTGCTAATAAGATGTCACACAAAGTTTGAGAACCCTTGCAGTAGAAGATGTTGTTACCAAGATCATGGTTTTGGAAGATAGCTGGAGAGAAGAGGAGCAAGGTAACAGCTTTCCTCCTACCTTTCATTCAGTTCTGGAACATGTGCAATGAAACATTTTAATTCTCCCTTGAGGAGAAAGAAGAAACTCATACACAGGGAGACAAGATGACTGACAAGATGTTTTCTATCATCAGAATGACCATCTGCAGCAGCTGGAGACAGGTAAACTCTGTGGTGGATTTCACAGGGTGTTGCTTACTGGGTTTTTATTCAGTGTGATATTTGGCGAGATTTCTCAGCTCAAAACTTAATCCTTCCTCCTTTAATTCTTGCAGTATAACGTGCACAGTGTGAGTTCTTGCAGTACCACTTCCAGGTCCTGCTGTATATTGCACCAAGACACCTTCCTCTTAAGACTGTCGTCTTTCCTGCAGCGTCAAAATCAGTACCTGAGATACAGACGTCTCTTCATGGATATCGAGAGAGAACAAGTAAAGGAACAGCAAAGGCAGAAAGAGCGGCAGAAGAAAATTGCAAAGTAGGTATCTACTAATAATTATGGATTTCTTTATAGATGTTGCCCTTGATATACAGTCAACTGAAAGGAGGTTTTCGTAAATTT
This sequence comes from Chelonoidis abingdonii, assembly GCF_003597395.2. Lineage (NCBI taxonomy): Eukaryota > Metazoa > Chordata > Testudines > Testudinidae > Chelonoidis > Chelonoidis abingdonii. The sequence goes on along the minus strand of NC_133786.1, from coordinate 2,497,300 downwards.
CAGATTTTAAGCCTGAAGGGATAATTGTGATTATCTAGTCTGACTTTCTCCATAATACAGGCCATAGAATTTCAGAGTAACTTCTGCATCAAGGCCAATAACTTGTGGTTTTACTAGCCTGGAAGCTTTTTAAGACATCTGATCTTGATTTAAAGACTTCATTATAGTCCTCTATAATCCTCTACTTGCCTCGATAAGTAAGTTGTTCCAATGGTTATTTACTCTCACTGTTAAAAGTTTGCACTCTTATTTCCAGTTTGAATTTGTCTAGTTTAATTTCAAGTCACTGGAGCTTGTGGTCATTTTTGTCTGCTACATTAACGAGCTCTCTACTATCAGATATCTTCTCCCTGTGTGGATACTTACAGGGTGTAGCTGCTAGAGTATGTAAGCAGTGTCCTGGTTGGGCTACTGCAGCCCAAGCTGCCAGGGCTTTGCTACTGCTAGCTAGCTAGATGAAAGCTAGCTTGGCTGTGCCCTCAAGAGCTTTGATTGCAATGTAGCTAGACCCATAGGCTTTGATCCATGTCAACTCTTAACATTCTGTTTGATAAACTAAATAGTTTCTGTAAAGATATGTTTTCCAAAACCTCAAATTAGTCTTGTAGTTATTCTACGAACCCTCTTCAGTTTTTTCAATGCTCTTTTAGAGGTGTGGACACAGGAACTGGATACAATATGCGAGTGATGGTCTTGTAAGAGCTGTATGCATAGTCTCCGTACTCCTACTGACTGTTCATATGATCTTTGGGTGTATTAGGTTTTTTTGGTCACAGCATTGCACTGGGAGCTCCGGGGTCATGGTTAACACCCAGCTGGCTATATGTCCTTCTCAGAGTTGCTGCTTTTCAGGGTACAGCCCCCATCCTCTGAGTATGACCAACATTCTTGAATTTAAGTTTATTACTTTCATTTATCTGTGTGTTTAACTCCTTGTTTAATTGTGCCCAGCTTTCCCAAGTAATCTAGGTTGCTCTGTGTAAGTGACCTTTTCCCTGTTGTTATTTATTCGTCCACAGATCTTAACTTTATCAGGAATGCTTTGTTCTAGGGCACTGATTAAAAATATTGTCTGGCCAGGAACCGATCCCTCTAGAAACGCCCCCATTTATGAGGATCTTCCATTAACAATTATCTATTGAGATCTGCTAGCCAGTTTCTAATAACTTAATATGTTCCTCATTCACTTTGTGCTTAAAGGAACTGGCATCTTAAGGTGTCATGCAGTATTAAAACAAATGCTGTACTGGAGTTTTAAGTGTGTTTCTATGCAAGTTATTCTTATCAACTGAACTTGTCGAGCATCACTTTTTGTGTTTATTAGCTTAGATGTATTTTACATAAAACCATATTGATTGGTATGAATTCTATTACTATCCTTTTAGTCCTCTGATTTAATTTTTTTTTTTCATTGCATCAGTTCCTTTGTTTTGCCTCAAATTCGTGTATGGTTAACAGGAGAACTGCTGTAGTATGAGGGAAGCTTTATGTGCTTAATTCACTCAAGAGCTGCCATGTACTGCAGCCCCTTTGTCATCAAACGCGTTGGCACAGCACTATGTCAGCAGAATTTGTCACTCCGGAGGATGGCTTATCGCACCCCTAGCTGACATGAGTTATGCCGACACAAACTGTAGTGTAGACATAGCCTAAGAGTAGAAGAACCATACAGAAGTATTTGAAGAATATAAACCCAAGGCAGGGAGGAGGAATTGGTGTGGCACAGCTTAAGGGACTACAACTAAGGGGTGAAGCTGATCCAAGAAAGAGTTGGGTAAAAATCAGCAAAACTTTCCTGACTGTATAATCTGTTCATTGGGGAAAGTTGTCTCAGTTAGACAGCAAGTCACTTAAAACTGTACTGGACAAAACAATTGGAGAGCTATGTAGGGAATGCCCCTCTCTGACCATTGGGGTGGACTAGATAATGGTAACAGGTCTTATCCGTTTCTTAACTTTGACCCATTAAATGTGTAGGAAGAGCCTCTACAGCAAATATAACTGCATCACCTATTACCTGTTAGCTACTATCTGAGCTCTTCCATTTTTTGTGTGCCTCATCGGAAGGAATCCGCTCCTAATACGCCATACGTGTGCATGGCATTTAACAGACACTCCCAAATGTTAGGGGCCCTGTCCAAGTAAGTGTCTTACAGTCTAAATCCTTATTCCTAAATTCATATGAACGTTTAACATGCTCTTATTAGCATCTTGATTTATTTTTGCATTGCATCAATTGTATTTTAATCTTCTGTTTTCAGTTCTTTTCAACTCAGTAACTGCAGAAAGTTTTTCTTCAGGTATTAAGTCACTGTATCATGGCACAAATGGATCAAGAAATGTCAGCTGACTTCTTGTGTCTTTAAGTGACACAAACTGCAGCCTGATTTAACTTTCAGATAATACACACTGGCTCTGATCTGTACACATGTGCATGTGAATATTATGCAGGTGAGTAGCCTCATTGACTGCAGACACACTACTCGTGTGCTGAGAATGACTAATGCATAAGTGTTTGTGGGATTGGAGCCATTGTTTGCAGATGTGCAAGGGTGATCTCTGAGCTTTAAAAGAGGAAATGCTACTTCAAATGACCTTTTTAATCAGGAATTAATGCACTTACTTTTTTATATACAGTTTAACCTGGCGCTAATCTAAAGACTAAGTGTTGAATGAATTGAGAACCATGTTAAATAGTACACATGAAAGTTCTTAATAAAAACTTCTTTCCCCTGCAACATGCAAATGAAGGACAGTTGATTTTAATGTGAATAAAAATCCTTTATGCATTCTTCAAAAGGGGATGGGACTAGAAACTCTATGAACCTCAGGATTCTGTACCCCTCTGACATCTGTTTTTTCTTTTCTTGTTCCCTGACCCAGGATGGATTTGATGTAGATCACTGACTGAAATCATTGATTTTAATCAAGATTTAAATCAGCAAGCCAGAAACCTTGATTTAAATCATGGTTGGTTTGTTGTTTTGTTTTGTTTTTTTTTAAAACATCTTGCATTTGTACTTTTTAGCAATTTTCCTAAAGAAAGGATGATTCACATTGCTTTGAGCCAGTATGGCCATTCTTCTGAACCAATGGTCCATCTGTCCCAGTATCTTGTCTTCTGACTGGTCAATGCCAGATGCTTCAGAAGGAATGAACAGAGCAGGGCACTTATCAAGTTATTATCAACTGTTGTCCAGCCCCAGCATCTGGTAGTCAGAGGCTTAGGGACACCCAGAGCATGGGGTTGCATCGCTGACCATCTTGGCTATTAGCTAAGGTTAAGATTGTCACAGGTATTTTTAGTAAAAGTCAGGGACCGGTCAATAATAAACAAATTATGAACAATTTTGTTTAATAAACAAAAATGAATGGAACCCTGGAATCTGTCCCTAATTTTTACTAAAAGTATTCTGGGGGAGGCAGAGGCTAACAGTCAGAGCGCTGCTAGTGGCTGACCTCCAGCAGCTGCTCCAGCTCAGCTGCTGCTCTTGCAAAAGGGACTGACCATCTCTGCTCCAGCGTCAGGGGGGATAAACTAACCCTGGGCACTGCTCTGGGAGCTCCTGGTCCAGCAGCCCTGGAAAGTCACAGAGGTCCCAGAAAGTCACAGAATCTGTGACTTCCATGAGAAGAATCATACCATTACTAATAGCCACTGATGGACCTGTCCTCCGTGAATTCATCTAATTATTTTTTTAACCTGACTATAGTTTCGGCCTTCACAACATCCCCTGGCAACCAGTTCCATAATACCCTTTTTTGAGATGGGGTGACCAGAACTGCACGCAATATTCTAGGTGCAGGAGGATGGGGATGAATGTGAAAGTTGTAAGGTGGATAAGGAACTGGTTAAAGGGGAGACTGCAGCGGGTCGTACTCAAGGGTGAACTGTCAGGCTGGAAGGAGGTTACTAGCGGAGTCCCTCAAGGATCGGTTTTGGGACCGATCTTATTTAACCTATTTATTACTGACCTTGGCACAAAGAGCGGGAATGTGTTAATAAAGTTTGCCGAAGCGGGGATTGCTAACTACGGAGAAGCGACCAGTGATACATCCAGAAATCTGGAACCACCCTTGTACACGACGTAATAGTAAAGGAGACCAGTAGTAATAGCGAAAAGTCAGAGTCATGCATTAGGGTATTAATCATAAGGAATTTATATATAACACGTTGGGATCGCATCATTGGAAAACGACGGAGAGAGAGGTACCTGAGGGTATCGGTCAGGCAATGCAAGCGGACTAGACTAAATGCAGCCCGACAATTGGAGTGATATGGCTCTCTACACAAAAAACGCAAATGCCGCGGGTAGAGCATCCGGTACAGAGTAATCTGGTCCACAACAGCACCGGAAGAAGGCGAACGGTCTGTTTAGCCGCTGCTGAGAGGAAATACGGCGCTGCGGCAGCACACTCACACTCGACATAAATCACCTTGGCGCTCGGTTAACAAGCCATGTTAAAATGGACAAAGCAAATGTGTCAACTGAACATGGTTCAGAGAACGCCTACAGGCTGATCCGAGGAATGGAAAATCTGCCTTCTGAAAGGAGAACTCAAAGAGCTTGGCTTGTTCAGCCTGCCAAAAGAAGCTCCGGGGAGATTATGCTTCCTCTCATATAAACTATACCATGGGGATAACGTTAGGGAGGGAGAGGAATTATTAAGCTTAGACTAATGTCGGCAACGAGGACGAAATGGGTACAAACTGGATAAGAAAGTTTTAGACTTTGAAAATTAGAACGAAGGTTCTAACCATAGGGAGTGAAGTTCCATGGAACGGCCTTCCGATGGAAGTAGTGCGGGCAAAAGAATTATCGGGCTTAAGACTAAGCTGATAAGTATATGGAGGCTGTATGAGGGGATAGTTAATTTGGGCAATTGGATTTTGGAATTATCGGCAGATAATTCTGCTCGCGCTTGAGGGATGTTGATGGGATGGAACTGAGTTACTGCAGGGAGAATCTTTCTGTGTGCTTGCTGGTGATCTTGCCCACCTCAGGGTTAGCTGATGGCCATATTGGGGTCGGGACAGGAATTTTCCTCCAGGGCGGATTGGCAAGCCCTGGAGGTTTTATCGCCTTCCTCTGCAGCGTGGGCAGGGTCGCTTGCGGTGATTCCCTGCAGCTTGAGGTCTCAAATCTCAATTGAGGATTCAATAACTCAGTCATTGGGTTCGGGTGTTTTATAAATGTGTATGGGTAGGGTTTTGTGGCCTGCCTTGTGCAGGAGGTCAGACTAGATGATCATATTGGTCCCTTCTGACCTATGAGTCTATGAGTACCATGGATTTATATAGTGGCATTTATGATATTTGCCTAAAGCTAACAGAATGGTAGGAACTTTTTAGACTGCCACTGCAGGTTGAGTGAATGTTGTCAGAGAACTATCCCCAGTGACTCCAAGATCCTTTCTTGAGTAGTATCAGCTAATTTAGACCCCATCATTTTATGTTTTTCCAATGTGCATTTTATCAATATCAAATTTCATCTGCGATTCTGTTGCTCAGTCATCCTGTTTTGTGAGATCTCTTTGTAACTCTTTGCAGTCTGCTTTGGATTTAACTATCTTGAGTAATTTTGTATTATCTGCAAACTTTGCCACCTCACTGTTTACTCCTGTTCCTAGCTCACTTATGAATACGTTGAACAGTACTGGTCCCAATACAGATCCCTGGGGGACCCCTCTGTTTTACCTCTCTCCATTCTGAAAACTGACCATTTATTCCTACCCTTCTTGTTTCCTGTCTTTTAACCAGTTACTGATCCATGAGAGGATCTTCCCTGTTATCTTATGACTGCATAGTTTGCTTAAGAGCCTTTGGTGATGGACCTTGTCAAAGGTTTTCTGAAAGTTCATTATATCCACTGGATCCCCCTTGTCCACATGTTTGTTTGACCTTTTCAGAGAATTCTAACCATTAAAACATGTTGGTTTTTCAATTAAATATAGTCTTTACTCTAAATGTGGTGCTTTTTTATTCACCAGAGGCTACGCTATGTTAATACATTTATTTAACCAATTATCTTACATTTTTTCAGGTTCTCAATTATTACATTTTTATGATGTTAGCAATGTATCGTTCACCATTTTCTTACTAGTTGTTTTACTTGCGATTTGTCATACTCGATTTGGAAATTCAAATTCAATTAAATACCAAAAAAGGGTGTTTTAATATTTGTTTTTTATTAGTTAAATAAAACTAGCTCAGATTTGCTAGCTACATGAGAAAAAAATTCGAAAGTTTATCAAAACGTTATGCATTTAAAACTAAGTATTATATGTAGTTAGTGAATTGAACTGATTACTTCTGGTCACCACTCTCCTTGAAGATTTTAGAACTAATAGAGCTTATATCCTCTCACCTGTTTTTATTTATAGACTGAAAGAGGAAAACAAACTTTTTCCTGCATCCTTAACTCCCAGGTGGCTTCTTAAATGGGAATGAACTAGTCATTATTTCAAACTGAAATTAAAATATTCTCTCTGCATCTGCAGATGAGGTTACTGCTGTCAAAAGCTGGTTTAGCATTCCTGCAAACTCTGGTTCTAGGTGCTTAGTCATTGACTTCCGCTAGTTCAATAATCCCGGGGTAGATTTGATTTAAAGCACTAGTCAGGAAGACTCAATTTAATCATGAATTTCTCCATAAAAGTGCATTCTTGTTGGTTGTAATAGCCTTACTATGTATTCTTCACAACTCAGAGACAGATGTAGCTTTCATTTTTAGAAGGTGCACACTATACATTTTTTTTAAGTGATTTATTTTTGGGAACTTTTCAGATAAGCTTTTTACAGCTATCTCAGAAAATGAATGATTGGTTATTTCATTTACCAAAGGTAATTGAAGCAGATATTGATGAAGTCATTGGAAGGTGAACGAACTATTTCCAATTCAACAGTTTAATCATTAATATTTGAAGGATTTTCTCACCAGGGTGTATTAGGAGAACATCACCAGACAGACACAAATTTTTTTTGTTTTAACTAAAACAACAACGTTAAGTATTCTGGATTTTTTTTCTTCAACAGCAAACACATATTTTTAACAAAATAAGCATATGAATTTGAAGTTAGTTAAACATTCAAGTTTTGTTTTTTTTAAATCAGGTTTGTTTTTGTTTAAATTGTTTGACTAAAATAGTTAAATATTTAGAAAAACAAATTAAATTGACTGTCAGCCAGGTCAACATGAGAAATTTAAAATACTGGCTTCTGCAACTAACTGTTGTCTTCACCTTCATTTTCCTGTATCTGGAAAAGAAAACAAGCTTTCATGCTTTTTCAGGTCCCAAATGATTTCTCAATTGAGAATGAATTAGTCCAAAGGAAAAAAATTATTATTTCTGGACCAGTAGAAGAAGCTACTGCTGTTAAGTGAGATTATCACTTCAACAGTCTCTGAATCCAAGTGCTTAAGTGATTTGCACCAGTTCACTGGTGTGACTTTCTTTAAATCATCATCAGCAAACATATGTTTCTTCAATGGTTCACCCTTAGCTCTGAAGTTTTATTGTAGTTGGCATTATGGAGAGATGATTGCTGGATGTCCATGTCATAGCCAACTCCTCTCCTTCACCAGTTAAGGTTTGACCCTGGTACCGAATATTGAGAATATTTGCAAAAAAATTGAGCTGGAGATAGTGCTTGTCCCATTTGTGTTTTTTTTTGTTTTGTTTGTTTGTTTGTTTTTACTGCTTGTAATTTAACTCTGCATATTTCTCTTTAAGATCTCAGTTCCTTCCAAATTTCAACAGCGTCAGCAATGAAACAGCTATTTCCCTGCATTTTTTTTCAAGGCTACAGAAATAGGCTTCAGGGTACTCTGCATGTGTTTAACATTTCTCTTAAGCCCAATGTTGAGAACTTTGGGTGTGACAGTGCCATCTATTTTTTTCCCGATTTTGTTCGCAAACTATCATCAGATTAGGCCAGTTCTTGATATAGTGCTCAAAACAGTCCACTACTGAGTTCCATCGCTCGTCTTGTGGGAGAGTTAGCTTGGTTCCTCCCACTTTTTTCAGGGTAGCTGATGCAAAGTGGTTGTTATGGGAGTATTTTGCAATATCAACAACATTAGCCTTTATTTCTGGAATGCTGAAGTCTTTGGCTAGGAGGTGCATCAAATAAGCACTGCAACTGTATGTTGTTAGCTTGGGAATCTCTTTACTCTCATCTACATTTCTTCTCATCTTGGATACATTCGCAGCATTGTCTGTGACCAAGCGGCTTACTAGACATTTGATTTTTTTTTTCAGTTTGTTATAGTTTTTCTTGCTACTACTTGTAAGTATTCTGCTGTGTGCATTTCCTGATGTATCAATTGTTTCTGTAAGAGAGACATTACTTTCTTCAGTTGTCACACGAGCACATACAACAGGATCATTGTGGACATTGCTCCACCCATCGAGACTCAGGTTAACAATTTTACTTGCTAGATCTTTTGCCCACTGCTCAATTTCTCTTTCATACACTTTATCCAGCAGTTTGTCTGCCACATCTGCTCTGTTGGGTGGACTGTATCCTGGTCTTAATGCCTGAACCATGTTAAGGAAGTGTGGGCCGTCAATCATACGGAAAGGAGAATTTGTTGCATAAACAACCTGGGCAATTTTTTCATCAATTACCTCTTTTTGTAATCTGCTGGTTCTTATCACAAACTTATCTATGGTTGTTTCTGAGTGATGGAGATTTTCTTTTCTTTTTACTACAGGTGATGTGCTGTGGCTGTGTGACATACATGATGTGACTGAAACAGTATCATTGGCAGATAATTTTTTTTTTTTTAAATAGTTTCAAAGTTGTGATCTTGAAGGTGGATAGTCTTCAGAATCCTGTATGTTGAGGATGGATTCTGCTAAACAAAATAATTCAGTGCAGTTATTTAATTATTATTACCATACTGCTCATTTAGTATTACTCATTGCATTCATTCACTGACACTCAGTATTACTTTAAAGGTGAAATTGTAAAAGGATGATCTCCCTATTTCAGCTATTTTTTATCACAACTGCATCTAAAATGATAGTACCATAGAGTAACAACTATATTTTTTTGCTCAAACATGACAATTCAACAATAGTCCAGAAGGAAGACAGGCAGTCCTTAAGAAAGAAGTGTGAAATAAAAAAGTTTACCAACCTGAAGATCCTATGTGTTCAGACATGTTCCTTTCATCTTCAACGCAGCTTTCCCCGAGCAGGAACACTTCTCATGATATTGTTTCATCCAGGCAACCAGGCCTTACATTTCTTTGTTGCATTGTTTGCATTTTGTATGCATGCCTGTCTTAACCCACAGGTAGAGGAATTTCATTAAAATACTCCCAAACTGGGTCTCTTTTTACGGTCTGCTTCCATTATAGATTTTCCCTTCTAGTGAGGGAATGGTATGGTAGATCTCAAATCAATGAAGGCTACGCTCAGATCTCAAGACTTCTGGAATATGCTGCTCAAATAGCTTCACTTTTGTTTCTGCTACCTGTCCCTCCCATCCCACATTTATCTTCAGACTACTTCTCCTTGTCCAGATCTATTCCACCCCAACAATCTTCTATTCATTGAACTTTTTGAAGCTTTGCACTATTAGAGAGAGGTAAGGGATTGACTGTGTGCACAAATTTGCAGAGGGACAATAGGGTTGAGGTCTGTTATTTCTCACCTCTCTATATATTTATTTAAAAACATGTTTGCTGTTAACAAGCATGTTGCCTCTGGAGACACAAATCCACAGTTTGAGAAATGCAGAACTAAGCGTCTCTGATGGTATCTTCTAGACTGAGCACTGAGTCCCACTGGGTAGATAGATTATTTAGGTTAATCTTTCTATACAGAAGCCCCTGGAACTCCTTAAAATTGGGTCCCTAATCCATGAGCTATTGGAACTTATTTACAAAATTTTTCTTAAACATTACATGAATTGTCTCATACTATAGAATTTATAATCCCTATTCCATGATGAGATATTTTGAGCTATAATGTATCTTAATTAAACATATATTTAGATAGGTTTTCCCTCAAAAAGCATTCGTCAAAAAAAATCCAATTTAAATTAAAAAAAATAGGATTTTTTATTTTTAAAAAAAATCTTTTTTTATCCACCCTGCAATAATCTGGCTTTCTTTAAAACTTTAGCAGCAAACAAGTACTGCTTGATATTGCTTTAATTCAATTTAAATAATTTTATTAAATTGGGGGGGAGGGATAGCTCAGTGGCATTGGCCTGCTAAACCCAGGGTTGTGAATTCAATCCTTGAGCGGACCATTTAGGGATCTGGGGCAAAAATCTGTCTGGAGATTGGTCCTGCTTTGAGCAGGGGGTTGGACTAAATGACCTCCTGAGGTCTCTTCCAACCCTGATATTCTGTGGTAGTACATTTAGGCCATTTATGTAAGTTGTAGTAATTAGGTTTCTTTTTAAAAATAACTTTTTTTTCACTTTGTTTATTTTTAAATCTATTTTTATTCACCCTGCCTTTGGCATATCTCCAAATCTAGTACAGTGAGTGCCAGAGCTAAAACATTCTTCAAAGATGGGGATTGGCAGTAATTGTAAGGAGGAGGGACCAACTGCACTGTCATGGAAGGTAGAAAAGAGCATTAGGGCCTCTTGTAGGGTTGAGAAGAGAAGCCATGAACCTACTGAAGGGAGTCTCAAACAGTTTCATGGGCAACCAAAACTGTTAAGTGTACTTATATACTTAACTTATCTGCTATTTAATTGCCCCACGCTGCGTAAACTGGACAGTTGTTTCATTTGCTAGAATATGGGTTTTCCTAGCTATTGGTTTAGGTTCCTAAGAAGACTTGGTCAGAGAGATGGTTTGAGGTGACAGTAGTTATGATTTGGACAGTTGCACTATAGATGATAAACAAAATCTTCATGGCATGCATTGAGAACAAGCTTCCATGTTCAGATATTATTGTGTGAGGGTCTTTGGTCTGTGTTATGCAGGAGGCCAGACTAGATTATCATAATGGTCCCTTCTGGTCTTAACCTATGAATCAGTACAGTATCTGTACATATCCCTTGGCTTCCATCCCTATGTTTGATAAGTGACTTTAAATGTGCCTTGTAGGGCTCCATTTAAGTTTCAGTTGCTAACTTCCTGATCAAATGTGTTTTGACTCTGAGGAGAGAGATGTTTTGCTAAGCACCTGTCCTGCAAACTAGCCCTGGGAGATGTTACATAATCATTAAATACAAATTAAATAAAAATGTTAATTTTTTTGTAATAATGTAATTTAAATTTATGCCAGCCAAACTGTCCTCAGTATGCCTGTCCAGTTGTAGTGTCTGAAATGGGCTTGTGTAGGTGTAACTAATTGATTCACAAGTATGTTGAAGGGCAGAATTTGGCCTTCCAATTGGATCTGGGCTGTCAGTTGCATTGAAAGAGAAGAAACAGCATGCAGTTCACTTGATCACTGCTGGGTTGATTCTGCAGAGCTAACTGGAGTGAAGAAGTAACAGTCCTTGGTCTTTAAAGTCAGCATGTCTAACTCTGGATATCCACGGGGAGCAGACCTGTTAAAGAATGTTATTTTTACGTTGTCACTTTTCAGAGTAGAACTGCACCTTTTAAAGAAACTTTACTTTGTTGGTTACGTTTCCTTAAATAAAATGTGGCAATGAAAGAGCCGATTCTGCCCTAGGACTGAACACCAAGAGGCTGCTGTGTATGTGGAGACCCTCTGAAAGATTTTCTTATAAGTTTGCTAGATTTACTAGCTGCCCAGCCTTTCTATATATGTAAGTGTTCCTATAGTTACTTGATGTAAAGCTAAGCTGTCCTTGTTCTGAGTTTTATAGGAGCACACTTACGATGTACTTAAGTTTGTATTAGCACTTCATTGTAAAGACATCTTCGGGCATTATAACTTGACTAGAGAAGCTTTGGCTTAGGCACTCTCCTCCTTGGTGTGTGGGTTTTTTTTGTTTGTTTTTTTTTCTGGTCTGTTGGGCAAACACCCTTTATTTAATTTCTGGTACTCTTTCAATCTGAGCTCAACCCAGCTTGGATTTCAGATTGAATTTTGGCAGTGATTAGTTAGAATATGTTGTTGTATTTGGTATTCATTGAAAAGAATAACATGGTAGATCATAGAATCCTAGAATATGAGGGTTGGAAGGGACCTCAGGAGGTCATCTAGTCCAACCCCTGCTCAAAGCAGGACCAATCCTCAACTAAATCAGATGTCTCTGTTTAAAATCCATTTCTGTCTATGGTAATAACTTGTTCCAGAGAATGTCCTTAACACTTTCAGTACAAGCTTATATAAGTATTTACACAGTAACCCAGATTCTACATCAAGGTATTAAACAGCACCTAGATGTGAAGAGCTTTATCATAAAACCAAAAATTACATGTAAAGAATGTTCTGGTTCATTAAAGCACTAAGCACAGCATGGCATACCTCAGCCAGAGGTCAGGGCCCTGCTGGGGTTGAGGGCAAAGGTGGCTGTAAGTTACCTTTGTGCCCTCTGGATTCTGGGCTGTTCTAAGGGCTGAAATGGCCTCTGGCATACGTTAGAGCAGTGTCCTGTGGTACAGCCCCGAATGTCCATAGCACTTGTACTAAATCTTCCCCCAGCTTTGTCCTCAGCATGTCCCCTTGGATGGTGATCGCATGCATGCAGTCTTCCCCATGTATTGGCTGGAGCAAGTTGCTCTCCAGCCAACTTCCATGCAAAACTCTAATACTTGGCTCCCATGACTCCCACCTCAGCCCTGTCACTCTTGTTGCCAGTCTCTGCCCCAAACTCCAGACACCACATATGTGGGGGTTTTTTGTTTTAAAATCTACTACAATTTAACAAAGATTAATTCCCCAGAGCTGGTCAGTCCAACACTTGCACTGAAGGCAAGCAGCTGTGAGCCTTTCTGTATCCCTTCCCCATTTGGATGGAGTCTACACCAAATTTCTCCCTAGATTCAGGCTTCCTTCGCTCTCCCTGCTCTGAGAATGCAACGGGGAGAGGAAGGGAAGCCAAGATTAGAGCTACAGCCCTCTGCTTTGGCTGATGGAATCCTGTCCTCAGCCTGGAGTGGTGGGAGGAGTGAAGATCATCCCCAGTACATGGTGAGGAAACCCACTTACCAGGGTCCTTTGAAGCCTGCAGTGGGCTGAGTGGGACCAGGAAACAGAATTGCTGGTTCCTGCCTTTTGGGCAGCTGCCCCTTTAAGAGGATGGAAGGGAAGAAGCAGCAGTGGCATAGGCATTGTTGCTACTTTCTAAGGTGGAGAAGAGGAGCTGTAGAGCAGAGCAGCACAGGAGCCTCATGACAAAGAACGTAGGCCATACTTGCAGGTGGGGGGATTCCCTATCCCGAGAAACAGGGACGCTGACAAAGACTTGAGGAACATGGTGGATAATTATTTGAACGTGAGGTCCTAGTGTGATCCTATGGCCCTCCGAGCTAGTGTGATCTTTAGATGCATAAACAGGGAAATCTCAAGTAAGTCTAAAGAGGTTATATTACTTCTACCCATTTGGGTTTTGGTTTGACCGCTGCTGGAATATGGTATCCAGTTCTGGTGTCCACAACTGAGAAAGGATGTTGATAAATTGAAGAGGTTCAGAGGAAACTCATGAGAAAGATTAAATGAATGGAAGAGTTTTGTCTTGTAGTGATAGCTTGAGTTCCTTCAGGTTAACAAACAGATGGTTAAGAGGCAACTTGATCAGTTTTTATGTACAGACATGGGGAACAAATATTTGGCTCTTAAGTCCAGCAAACAAAGATAACAAAATCCAAAGGGTGGAAGTTAAAGGTAGAGACATCCAGATTGGAAACAAGGCATACATTTTTATACTGAAGATTACCAAGTGTTGAGAGAATCTGTCACTGACCATTTTTAAGTCGAGGTTGGATGTGTTTCAGTTGTAGTTCAAACAGGAATCCTTTCTGGGCAGTTCTCTGGCCTGTGCTGTACACAAGATCGGACTAGATGATCACAATGGTACCATCTGACCTCACAAACTGACTATTGGAACTGTGTGCAAATTCTCTGAGCCAGAAGCAAGCCTGTGGGTGAAGGGGTCAGAGGTCTCTGGAGAGAAGAAATGTGAGACAGAAAACATGGGGTGGGGCAGAACAAAAGACAGTGGCGGGGGGGAGAGGGGAAGCAGGAAAAGCTATAAAGGGATGGAGGAAAGGAGAAGGCACACACGAGGCACAAAACTATCCAGTGAGGAAGCCAGGAGGGAAAATTAGCTGTGACAAATTTCAAGGAACGGTTATGTTATGTTAAAGTTTATCACTTAGAAAGCTGATGCTGCATTTAAACACAGTGCAGAATTGTTTTCCTCTGCAGGAAGGTGACTAGTTGGGGCCTGGGAGAAAGCAGCAGAATCCAACTCCTTGCTGTAGATCCAGTGCTTCTAGAAAGAGGGTATTGTCATATCTTACAGTTGTGGGGGGAAAGAAGATATGACATATCCTAGGTCCCACATGCAGCAGAAAACAGAACCCAGTGCTCCTGACTTAGTCCTGTCCTCTGAACATGGGACCATCTTCCTTCTCCCTGAAAGATCCTGTTAAACAGCATTTCTGCCCACAGAATTAAGAGTGAGAAGGAGCACCAGCGTCGTGCAGAGGAGCAGAGGATCCAGGAGAGAGCCTACCAGCAAGATACCTGTTCTGGAGAGAAGGCATGTGAAGTACTGGCTCAACTCAGACTGGAGGAGAGAAGAGTGAGGAAGAGTAAAGAAAAGCAACAGAGAAATAAGGAATACATGAGGTGAGCTGGTGAATGATTGAGGGCACCTTCATCTTGTTCTCAAAATCCTGGCTTTGCCAGTGGGATTAATGAAGGCAATGATATTATCTTGTCACAGGGAAACTGTTTTATTTTTACAGATACATGGAAGCTTTAAGAGCTCAGATGAGGGAGAAGATAAAGCTGTATAACATTGACTTGCCTCCATTGTGCTGCTGTGGGTCTGATTTCTGGGACTCTCATCCTGACACCTGTGCCAACAACTGCATGTTCTACAAAAACCACAAAGGTTTGAGCTCTTCCTTCCTAGTAAGGAATCAGTGTAGACCCAGAACTGAGATCAGATGTATGAGTCCTGCCATACAGGCAAATGTTAAGCCTGGCTTAGAGTTCCCATAGTTTCGTAGCATCATTTCCATTAACTTAACTTAACTTAACTTAACGTGTGCACACGTACATAAGTTCAGAGCTCACTAATGTAGAGCTCTGAACTTATGTACGTGTGCACACATCCCCCATGCACACTCCCAGGGGAATATAGACTACTTGGGTAGTATTTCATTTGACAGCCTCAGTGGTCTGTTAAACTAGATTTTCTTGTGGCACAGATCTTTTGTAACTTTTTTATACAGCTGTTAAAACTAAGCACCAGCTGCTGCTCTCACTAATGCAAAGCCAAGGGGGAGTCCAAATCCAGGAACTAGAAAAGTCTGGGCATTCTGCAGACACCTGGCACCCCCCTTTGCAACCCTTGCTTTGGAGAAACTGCAAATGTCACACCAAGAGCTGGGTTGGCAACTTTCCAGGGATGCCACGTGTTTGAATTAATAATGAAATTATATTTGAAAGAACTGATGGGGACACGTTGTGGGGAAAAGTACCACAAAGCAAACATGTAAATGATACAGAAAATGCCTGGCTCTTGGAAAATCTGCTCTCCACTTTGATGCCAAGGTCTTTATCGGAAGGTGGATGGGAGGGAGATGTTATCAATCACCTGTAACAAAGCAGTCTTGTGCTTTAAATTGTTCTGCAGAACAATTAGAGTATTTGGTTGAACAGACATTTGGGGCAATCCTCATAAACTACTTTCAAATATACAGTCATGAGACTTAAATGGGAAATGCAACAGTTTGTAGAAAAAATAAATAAATACACAAGCCTAAAGTCAGTAATGGCACATGTGGGTGCTGCTATTGCTATTTTACAGTGCCCAGACCAGGGATTTAAAAAGTTAACTGGTAATTATTAGGCTTATCGGTTAACCAACATTAACCGTTAAGCCTAATGGCCCTGCATTGACAGGAGGGACCCCAGCCGTGCTGGCCACAGCAGCCACATTGGGCTGGCGGGGCCCCAGCACTACCTCGGTTAACCAGTTGCAGTTCTAACAGTTTAACCAGTTAACTTTTTTAACCAATATTTGCATCCCCAGCCCAGACATATACATATATGTTGTAGAATGCCAGCTAGTTAAAAATCAGCTTTCCCTAGCACTTACCTTCTGGCTCCTAGGTTCAAGGTTCTTTATTTGCCCTATACCCACTAATACATCTCAGACACATGCAATGCTGAGATGCTGCTTGTGGCCTACAGAAAGTGCCCTGAACATCTGAGCTGGCTGGTGAGTGAGGAATTGCTGTTCAAACTCTTTACACTTTAAATGCTTGTGTGCAGAATACATGCAAGACTCTTATGGAGTTGGGATTTTTCATGTCTAGTCTCCCATTTGGTGCCCAATCCTGCCCTTGCTCATTTTGTGTATCTCAGCTTCCCATGTGGTAATCTGCTAAGCAGCTACACTGCCCCCACAGCCGTGCAGAAGCTTATCTTCTTGCTCAGTTATGCAGCAACAAGAGCACATGATTGCTCGATACCCGTAGATCCTATGAATTTTTGCCCTTCAGAGATGAGGCCCTTGGGAAAATGTCCCTCTCTATTTTTGTCAAGAGGCACAACTGCATTTTTTGTTTAAATCCAAGTTAGCAAATGACTCCAGAAGTAAGCCCCAGGACTCTGTGGGAAAGCTGGCTCAGGCTACCGTCACTTAACACTTTCTGATTTTTCAGCTTATGCTCGAGCGTTGCAGTCTGTCATCTCATCATGTGACATTTCGGATGGGAATTCAACCACACGACTTGCAATCCATAACTTAGCTTCAATACGTGCACCTTCTGTGAAGAATCCATGAAAGGTTGGCCTGGAATCAGCTCTTACGAATGTTCAGCAGACAGCTGGCCCGTGCACAGGAGAGACAGTTGTTCCTCAGAGCAGTTTTCTGTCCCAGGGCATTCACTTTCTTCCTTTGTTAGCCCTTATCCAGAGAGACACTAGATTTATTTTGACTAATACTCACATTCAGGGTTAAATTGTACCTCTGACTCCTTTCATCATGTGTGATCCATATACACTATGGAAGGTGAGTACTCCAAAGGCCCAGAATTAGCCCTGCTGCTACCACTGATCAGTAATGCAGGGATCTAATGTAAAGAGATACCATGGGATGGTTATAATGGATGAGAGATTTTTGTTTGAAGCATAAATCCAAATTTCTATCTGTTCAGCTGATGAATAAACTCTTCAAGTTCAAAGCATCTGTGCAGAATTCTTCTGTGGCTGTAGCTGTCCATGCTTTCATGTTGTACGAGTCTCTAAACTGGGGAGGGAGTGGGGGATAGCCTGGCTATGGTTGGGTTCCCCTCCCTCCCTGCTCCACCATCTCAACAATCCGTGTTCTGTTAGTGTCCCTGCCCAGAAAGCTTTTTTGCAGCTTTTAATTTATAAAACAAACTGTTCAGAAAAGAGATGCAAATCTGCAACATCTTCAGCTTTTGCCCCATGAGGAAAAAACTATAAAGCTTCTCCAGTTGAACTCCAAAGAGAAGGAGGCAGTGAGCTGTTTGTTGAAACAAAACACCCAGTTCTCTTGTGTTGTCAATCCCTTATTCTCCTCTCTGCAGGGTACAGAGCACTGAGGGTTTTTCTCTTATTAGATCCTGGCAATAAAGAGGTCCCAGGCTGCGTATCCATGTGTATGCTGTGCATTCTCGTTCTGCTGTCTGCAAATGGCTCCATCAAGTAGCAGAATATTCTTATACTCAACCCTGCGTGTTGGGAAGAGGAGACACTGGTGCATCCTCTCCTTGGATTTAGTCCATTTATAAAGCAGGGGCAGAAACCCTCCTCTTCTTGTAGGAATATGTTGCAGTCTTGTAGTGTTTGCTTGAAAGATGCCCTACTTCCAGGGAAGGTTAGGGGGTGTCATCTGACTCTCTCACTAGGGCAGTTGCCTTGTTCTCTGGCACTTTAGAGAGGCCACAGTCTTGGTTGGGAGAGAGGAATCTGGGTGGTGGGCGATTTGAGCCGGGCTGTTCTGTGGTGTGTAAAGAGAACCAGCAACAGAGTGAGTTTGGATTCCACGTGCTGTGGATGCTGTCCTACATGCTGGCGAGGAGTGGTGCAGAGTGGACTTCCCAGGAGGAATTCTGTTTTGAGGGAGCCAGAATTCCCTCTGGGGAGTGGTCCCTCTGCCACTGGGGAGAAGCCATCACACACCACCTCCCCCCTTTCCTTCTGGGTGGTTAGTAGTTGCCATAGGAGGGAGCAGGGACTGATCTCCCAAAAAGATTTAACCAGCTCCTTTGAAGAGGCACAAGGACTGTGTCTCTGTCTGTGTCCTCTAGCTCTCTCCCTACCTCTACATATTAAATGCCCCATGGAGACACTGCCACATACCAGCACTCTACTGTCTATAATTGCCTGCTTGTTCCATTGGCTAGCTAATCACTCACTCATAAAACATGTCAAGTAAATCTCTCTCTCATATGATGTAAAGAAACCTGCATCAATTTCCAATTTTGCTTTGAGGCCTCACCCTATTCCCCATTGATGGATTGGCTAATCCCCAATTAGCTCTTCACATGACTGCCAAGCACTCAGTAGCTTCTCCTGTGTCACCTGGCTGGAGAGGAGCGGGTGTAGCGAGCAGCTTGTTGTGAAGGGCCTGTCTCTTCCACAGATTGATGTACTGAATCTTAACATGCTTCCATCTACTTGAAATGTAGGTCAGTATCATTCTCCCTCGTCTTCAAATGTCTAAACTAAGGCACAGAGAGTCACGGGCAGAACTGGGAAAAGAGCCCAACTCTCCTTCGTCCTGGGCCTGTATATTAGCCACAAGTCTGTCCTTCCCCGTTAGTTCCTGGATTGTTTTGTTCCCTCTCTTGGTTCCAGTCTCTCTCCTATCTTCTTAAGCGTGGTCTTTGCTCCCACTTGTCTTTCTCTCTGCCTCTCTCTGCAATAGTCTAGTCTCCTCCCACAGATTCCTTTTTCTAAATCTCTCTGCTCCTGTCTCCGCACCGTGGCTGCCTCCTGCATGTGGAACGTGTTACTGCTCAGGGCCCAGGAGCAGCAGTAGTGAAATGGGAGCAGAGGTAAAGGGGGGAAAAGCATTGGTTACCTGCTCAGAAGCCCTGGGAGTTGCTTTTAATAGCCAAGAGGAGGTACTGCATGCAAAACAATGCACAGTACCTGTAGCCCTGCCTAGGAGTTACAGCAGGGATGAATGTGATTATTGCTGCCGCTGAGTGACGCTTAGCGGATTTGTGTTTGGCTGGGCTGCATGAAACTGAAAGCTTATCAGGAAAATAAACAGCTACACAGCACTGCAAATAAGACTAGGGTACAGTCTTCTGATGGAGCAGGCTCTGTTTCATATGATTGCTCTCTCCTAGAGCAGAAGAAAACTTTTCTGTGAGGGGGCAACATGTGTGTGTCTCTCTCCACCCCATAACCTCCCCCACCTGCTACCGTCACATGGAAGAGCAGGAGATCTGATCCCTTCACCCCATGGATCTTGAGCAATCTCCTGGATGCTCAGGGTCATATATATAGTAGCCCTGTGCCTCTACTTCAGCTCCTGTTCTTGTCAGAACAGTTCCATTATAGTCAAAGGGTCCTCAGCTAGAAGGTATGCAGGGAATATGTACAGAGGGCAGTGGGGGGGCTTCCCACCTGCAGAAGGCCTATACTGACAAATTAATGGCCTCCTACAGCAGACTTATCACTGGATGATGGGTGAGGGACAAGGAACATGGCAGAGTCAATGATTTCAGAGCTCACCAGCTCAGATCAGCTAATCCCGATGGCGTAACAGGATCTAGGAAACTGACGGACCTGAGGAGCATCCAAACTCCTGAGGCCTTGTTTGGAATATGAGTCCTCAACACACCTAAGGCCCTCACATTCTTTAAAACCGTAATCTCTATTTGCTACATTAGATTCTAGCACATGGTTTCAGTTTCTAGGTGCTGTAGACAAAACGAAGGATCTACATTCTACTTAAGAAGGCAAAAGCTTTCCCCGTGTCCTTCAGCTGCCTGCTCCCCTGAGTTATTTATACCCCCTTCTGCCAGCAACCAGAGGCATCTGTCTCTTCTAGATGTTCTGTATGTCTGCCCAGGTTAAGCTTGCTTGTTGCTGCAGTGTTGACATACCCACCAGGACCTTTGGCCAGAATCACTTTTAAAGCAGAATTGCACTTGACGTTCTGGTTTATCTTGTGGAAATCAAATAATGAAGTATTGTCATTAAAATACATTAAAGCGCTAATAAACCTGATGACTAAACATCAGGCAGACGTTAAAAGTTAATGGTTATCACAGCTGCTGAGCTGGAGTTTCCAGATGTGTTATCTCCAATGATCACAAGCATTCTGGATTGTGACCTCTCGCCAAGGCTGATAGATTGGCGCTGTGCTTTCCTCTAGCAAACGGGAGCAGCTAACAGGGGAGTTGTGCGAGGGAGTTCTCCAGGTGAAGGAGGAGTGACTACCTGCCAGCTGGGGTGAGTTTGTCGCCTGTTTGTGTGTTTGCTGCTTGACTGAAGTTTACAGTATGGTCTGTTTGTGTGGGGGGGCCATGTGCTGAGCCTAGCGGCCTGCTAGGTACGGTTGAGTGCTTCTTAACAAGGCTTTGAACCCTAATCTCTTGAGCACCTGTTAGCCCTTCGCCACAGGGTGGGGCTAGTCAGGGAGAACCGGGGGTTAAAAAGCCCACTCCTAAGAAACCAGAGGAGCTAGCGAACAGGAGCAACTAATGGGAGTTTTGCGAGGGAGTGTGGGAGCCCAATACACCTGATTAACCTGCTCTAAACTTAGGCCAAGAAATATCTCTCTTCCCCCCACCCCCCAGCAATAAAAACCCCAGCAAAGAAGCTACAGGAGTAAAAAGCATGCAGGCAGAGTCCAGCAGCAGAGTGGGGGCTATCCAATTTATTGCATTGAGTGCAGCGTGTACCATTATCTACCTTGTGGGCAGGTGCTGTGTGCATTCAGTGCAAGCAGCTCATGGCCCTCAGAAACCGAGCACGATCTCTTGAGACCAGAGTGGCTGAACTGGAGGAGCTAATGGAGACAGAGAGATGCGTAGACGAGATTTTTATTTATTTATTTTGGTCCCACGCCTGAGGTGCTGCTGAGGAAGGTGAAAGTCTCAGGGAAGGAGAACATAAAAGTGGAGCAGAGGGAAACAATCCCATAGTTGGGACCCTCCTTCCAGTTGTCATGGCGTCCTCTGGGGGTTTCTCTACACCAGGGGTAGGCAACCTATGGCGTGTCCCAAAGGTGACACAAGAGCTGATTTTCAGTGGCCCTCACACTGCCTGGGTTTAGGGGCCTCTACATTTCAATTTAATTTTAAATTTTAAAACTTCTTAAACATTTTAAAACCCTTATTTACTTTACATACAACAATAGGTTAGTTATATATTTATAGACTTACAGAAAGAGACCTTCTAAAAACGTTAAAATGTATTACTGGCAAGCGAAACCTTAAATCAGAGTGAATAAATAAAGACTCGACACACCACTTCTGAAAGGTTGCCGACCCTGCTCTACATGTTAGTAAAGAGAAGAGGATAGAATCGTAGGACTGGAGGAGTCCTCAAGAGGTCATCTAATCCTGTCCCCCTGCACCACTGATGAAGATTCCACAACCTCCCTAGGCAGAAATTGATAAAGTACAGGTAGGAACTGGAGAGGCAGTCCAATGAAAGAGTCCAATTCATTTACATCACGTAACAGATAGCTAAAATGTGTCAAATTTTATAGGTGCTTGTATACAAATGCCAGAAGTCTAAATTGTAAGACAGGTTAACTTGAGTGCCTGGAATTAAATGAGGATATTGATATAATAGGCATCACAGAAACCTGGTGGAGTGATATAATCAATGGGACATGGTAATACCAAGGTACAAAATATATATCGGAATGACAGCGTAGGTTGTGCTGGGGGAGTGGGGTGTGCACTATATGTGAAAGAAAGCATAGAGTCAAATATTAGTAAAAATCTTAAATAAATCAAGCTGTATGACACAATGTCTGTGGATAGAAATTCCATCCTTGAATAATAAGAGTTGAGCAGTAGGAATATACTACCAACCACCTGACCAGGATGGTGACAAGTGATTGTGCAATGCTCTGGGATATCTGAGAGGCTACAAAAAATAGGAAAACTCAGTAATATTGGGGGATTTCAAATATCCCCATATTGACATGGTACATGTAAGGACGGGATGCAGAGAGAAAGTTTATAGACACCACCAATGACTGCTTCTTGGAGCAGCTAGGCCTGGAATTCACAAAGGAAGAAGCAATTCTTGATTTAGTCCTAAATGGAGCACAGGATCTGGTCCAACAGATGAATATATAGCTGAGCACTCTCTAATAACAATTATAATGTAATGCAATTTAACACCCTTGTGGGGTGGAAAATCCCAAAGAAGCCCATCACAGCAGCATTTAACTTCAGAAAGAGGGAACTACAGAAAAAAGAGAGAGCCAGTTAAACAGAAATTAAAAGGTACAGTCATAAAGATGTAATAACTGCAAGCTGCTTGGAAGCTTTTTTTAAGATACCATAACAGAGACTCAAATTAAATATATACCCCAAATCAAAAAAGCATAGAAGATTATAAAGGTGCCACCCTGGCTAAACAACAAAGTAAAAGAAGCAGTGAGATGCAAAAAAAGGCATCCTTTAAAATTGGAAGTCAAATCCTAGTGAGAAAAATAAAAAGGAGCATAATCTCTGGCAAGTCAAGCGTAAAAGTACAATTAGGCAGGCCAAAAAAGAATTTGAAGAGCAACTAGTCAAAGACTCAAAAACTATCAGCTATCCTGCGTCAGATCAGTAGCACCACTGGATGACTGAAGTGCTAAAAGAACAGGAGTACTTGTGACACCTTAGAGACTAACAAATTTATTTGAGTATAAGCTTTTGTGGGCTACCGCCCACTTCAGCGGATGCATAGAATGGAACATATAGTAAGGAGATAGATATATACACAAT
This sequence comes from Chelonoidis abingdonii, assembly GCF_003597395.2. Lineage (NCBI taxonomy): Eukaryota > Metazoa > Chordata > Testudines > Testudinidae > Chelonoidis > Chelonoidis abingdonii. The sequence goes on along the minus strand of NC_133786.1, from coordinate 2,474,225 downwards.
ACAGAGAACATGAAAAGGTGGTAGTTATCTTACCAACTCTGAGGCTAATTAATTAATTAAAATGAGCTATTGTCAGCAGGAAAAATTTTTTTTTGTCATGATAGTCAAGATAGCTCATTTTAAGACAGTTTGACAAGAAGGTGTGAGGATACTTAACATGGGGCAATAGATTCAATGTGTGTAATGGCTCAGCCATTCCCAGTCTTTATTTAAGCCCAAGTTGATAGTATCTAGTTTGCATATTAATTCAAGTTCAGCGATTTCTCCTTGGAGTCTGTTTTTGAAGCTTTTCTGTTGCAAAATTGCCACCTTTAAATCTGTTACTGAATGGTCAGAGAGGTTGAAGTGTTCTCCTACTGATTTTTGAATGTTATGATTCCAGATGTCCAATTTGTATCCATTTATTCTTTTGCATAGAGACGGTCTGGTTTGGCCAATGCACACGGCAGAGGGGCATTGCTGGCACATGATGGCATATATCACATTGGTAGATGTGCGCTGTGAACGAGCCCCTGATGGCGTGGCTGATGTAATTTAGGTCCTATGATGGTGTCACTTGAATAGATATGTGGGCAGCTGGCATCAGACTTTGTTGCAAGGATAGGTTCCTGGGTTAGTGTTTTTGTTCTGTGGTGTGTGGTTGCTGGTGAGTATTTGTTTAAGGTTGGGGAGCTGTCTGTAAGCAAGGACAGGTCTGTCTCCCAAGATCTGTGAGAGTGAGGGATAATTTTTCAGGATAGGTTGTAGATCGTTGATGATGCGCTGGAGAGGTTTTAGTTGGAGCCTGAAGGTGACAGCTAGTGGTGTTCTGTTATTTCCTTTGTTGGGCCTGTCTTGTAGTAGGTGACTTCTGGGTTCTCTTCTGACTCTGTCAATCTGGTGTTTTTGTTTTTTTTTCACTTTAGCAGGTGAGTATAGCAGTTTTAAGAATGTTTGATAGAGATCTTGTAGGTGTTTGTCTCTGTCTGAGGGATTGGAGCAAATGTGGTTGTATTTTAGAGCTTGGCTGTAGGCAATGGATCATGTGGTGTGTCCTGGAAGGAAGTCTGGGAGGCTGAGCCAGTCCCCACCGTCTGCTCCAACAAAAGACCCCAGGGTCTGAATTACTTGCCCCAAAAGCTGCCAGGTTTACATGAAAAACAGCTCACAGGAAGTGTACTTAAAGTCTTAGCACTCAGAGGCCCCAACTCCCAATGGGGTCTAAACCCCCAAAAAAAATTTTCCATTTTACCCTGTATAAAGCTTATGCAGGGTAAACTCATCATTGTTCGCTCCTCTATAACACTGGATAGAGAGAAATGACAGTTGTTTGCTCCCTCAGGTTTTAAATACTATACTCAAGTTGATTAATAAGTAAAAAGTGATTTTATTAAATACAGAAAGTAGGATTTAAGTGGTTCCAAGTAGTAAGCATGACAGAAACAAAAGTAAGTCACCAAGCAAAATAAATAAAAATGTGCAATTAATGTCTAATCAAAACTAAGGTAATAGATTCTCACCCCATCAGAGATGGTTCGGTAAGTTTTTTTGTTTTGTTTTTTTTTACTCAGACTTGACAACTTCGCAGCCTGGGCACAATTCTTTCCCTGATACCAGAATCTTGTTTCCAGCTCAGGTGGTAGCTATAGGATTCTTCAACGATGGCTCTTATCCCCCTTTGTTTCTTCAAGCCATTATATATCTTTTTATAAGGTGGGAATCCTTTCGTCCCTCTCTGAGTTCAAGATGTCAAGTATCAGAGGGGTAGCCGTGTTAATCTGGATCTGTAAAAAGCAGCAGAGAATCCTGTGGCACCTTATAGACTAAACAGATTTTTAAACCACGACCTGACATTATCATCAAAGAGGATGATTAAAGGAGGTGGCTAGTTGTCATCAATGAAACAGGGTTCTGACTACCGAGGAGGCCGCCGACAACTCTCCAATACCAAAATTCTACAGGCCACTTCCCTCAGATCCCACTGGGGAGGAATACACTAAGAAACCGTGGAGCAATCTACTCGGAACTCCTACAGCTACACAGAAACAAATCAGCAAATAACCCTTAGAGCCCCGACCAGGGTTATTTTCATCTACTAAAACCCAAGATGCACAAAACCCGGAAATCCTGGACGCCCACATCTCGGGCATGGGCACTCTCACTTGAGGGAACTGCCGGATATGTGGAGCCTCTACTCAGACCCTATGCCACCAGCACTCCAGCTATCTCCGTGACACCACTGATTTCCCTGAGGAAACTACAAAACGCATTGTCACCTCCCACAAAACACCATCCTAGCACACACATGGATGGTAGAGGCTCTTACACAAACATCCCAACAACAGCAGATGGAATAAAGCCTGTTTAGAACAGTATCCCTGATGATGCCACAGCACAACTGGCGCTGAGCTCGTGCCTTTATACTCACACACAAATATTTCAATTTGATGAAAATATATACCATTCCCAGTCAGATTGGCACTGCTATGGGCCCCGCATGGCCCCAAAACGCCAATATTTTTAGTGGCTGACCTTGGAACAAACGTTCCTCAGCTCTCGTGCTACGTCACGCCCTTCTCTTACTACGCTATAGTTGAATGACATCTTATCCATCTGGAACCATGGGAAGGAGACTCTAGAAAAAATTCCACCAAAACATTTAAACAACTTCACCCCACCATAACAACCTCAAGCCTGGACCAACTACACCAGGAGATCCAACTTCTAGACACCACGGTGCAATAAGTAATGGGTCACATTAACACCCCCCCTCTATAAATCAAAAACCTACCGACCGCTACGCTACGTTCATGCTCCAGACTTCCATCCCGGGCACATCACAACGATCCATCTGTCTACAGCCAACAGCTGAGGTAACAAACCCGCATCTGCTCTTACCCCTCAGTACAGAGAACCAACACTACAAAGATCTCCACCAAGCATTGCTCAAAAACTACAATACCCGCACGGGAAATTAGGAAAACAGATCAACAGGCCAGACGTGTACCCCACAGAAGCCTCCTACTGAAGACAAACCCAAGAAAGAAAGCCAACAGGACTCCACTGCCATCACTTACAGCCCCCAGCTAAAACGCCCTCCAATCATCATCAGGGATCTACAACCCATGCCTGGAAAATGATCCACACTTTCACGATTCTTGGGTGGCAGGCCAATCCTTGCCCACAGACAACCTGCCAACCTGAAACGTATTCTCACCAGCAACTGCACACCGTACCATAGTAACTCTAGCTCAGGAACCAATCCATGCAACAAACGCTCGATGCCAACTCTGCCACATATCTACACCAGCGACATCGCAATACGCCATCAATAGGACCTAACCAGATCACATACCCATCACAACTTGGTTCATTCACACTGCCACCGTACACTTCCACCAATGTAATATACCGCCATCATTATTGCCAGCAATGCCGCCTCTGCTATGTACATTCGGAGCCAAAACTGGACAGTCACTAATCGGAAAAGGATAAATGGACACAAATCAGATATCAGGAATAGGGCAATATACAAAAACCTGTAGGAGAGGCACTTCAACCTCCTGGCCAGCATCTATAGCAGACTTTAAGGTGGCATCCTGCAGGCAAAAAAACTCAGGACCAGACTTCAAAGAAAACTGCTTGAGCTTCATGTTCATTGCAAATTGACACTATCAGCTCTGGACTCAACAAAGACTGTGAATGGCTTGCCAATTACAGAACCAGTTTCTTCATCCTCCTTGGTTTTCACACCTCTACTCGCTAGAACAGGGCCCTCACCCTCCCCTGACTTGAACTAACCTCGTTATCTACTAGCTTGCTTGCTAGCATATATATACGCTGCCCCTGGAAATTTCCACTACCTGCGTCTGACGAAGTGGGGTATTCACCCACGGAAAGCTCATGCTACAAAACGTCTGTTAGTCCTGTAAGGTGACACAGGAATTCTCTGCTGCTTTTAAGACAGGTCAAGAATGGATTCCAGTTCAGGTGACATGATCACATGACCACTGCAAGACTTCCTGTGATATCCTAATGGTGCTGGCAAAGTGGATAATGAGACTTGCGGTAACAGAAGCATTTGCCCAGACAATGGTCCTAGTTAATTGGGAGTATAAGTTCGCAAACCAACCATTAATGGCCCACGCGTTTACATATAATTACAATAGGCCCCTCAGAAAGATTTTTCATATTTCAGTTTCAGATACAGATTGGTGCAATTGATAAAAAGGATGATTACACTCAGTAGATTAATAACTTTGTAATGATAAATTTACAAAGAGACCTTTTGCATGAAGCATATTTACCAGTTGCATTATATTTCACTGACTTAATTTTTTAATAAAAACAATATAAGACTGCACAACAATCAACACTTATCAAATCTGCCTACCTACTAAGACAGTTCTAGATCCATCCTCTTTGGGAAACCCCACCTTTGAGGTCGTTGAAGCAGGCCTATCAAATCTCCGCCCTCTATTCTTTTCTTTCTGCAGAACTCGAATTAATCACAGTTCCTCAGCCTCTCCTCATAAGTCATGTGCTCAAGCCCCCCATAATATCAACTTTTCATGAGTGCGTCCATGCCGTGGTTAGTCTGGATCTGCGTAAAGAAGCAGCCGAAAACGAGTGCTGTGCCAAGGTATAGACTACACAGACATGTATTGGAGTCATGAGCTTTAGCATGAGTGTGAATGCATATCGAACGAAGCTTCGGGTACTTCATCCACTGGAAGCTCATTACTCCAATTACATCTTCGTAGTCTATAAGGTACCATAGGACTCTTGGTGCTGCTTTTTATAATGACAGTTTTTGTTGCCCTACTGCTAGACTCTTTTCCGCAATTTTTCCATATCCTTGTAGTGTTTGGGCTAAACTGGACCCACAGTACTCCAGATGAGGCCTCACCAATGTCGAATAGAGGGGAATGATTACATCCCTTGATCTGCTGGCAATGCCCCTACTTATACAGCCCAAAATGCTGTTAGCCTTCTTGGCAACAAGGGCACACTGTCGATTCATATCCAGCTTCTTGTCCACTGTAACCGTTAGGTCTTTTTCTGCAGATCTAAGCCACTCTTTTTAGGAGACAAATCTGAGGAACTGTCTCTCAGACTGAGGTCTCAATAGAACAAATAGATAAATTACACAGTAATAAGTCACCAGGACCAGCTGGTGTTCACCCAAGAGTTCTGAAGGAACTCTAATATGAAATTGCAGAACTACTAACTGTGGTATGTTACCAATCACTTAAATCAGCCTCTGTACCACAGGACTAATGTGACACCACTTTTTAAAACAGGCTTCGGATGCAATTGTGGCAATTACAGGTGAGTAAGCCTAACTTCGCTACCAGGCAAACTGGTTGAAACTATAGTAAAGAATAGAATTATCAGACACTAGATGAATTTGGTTTGTTGGGGAAGAGTCAACATGGCTTTTATAAAGGAAGATCATGCCTCACTAATCTATTAGAATTCTTTGAGGAGATCAACAAACTTGTGGACAAGGGTGATCCAGGGGGTATGGGGTACTTGGACTTTCAGAAAGCCTTTTGACAAGGTCCCTCACCAGTGACTCATAAGCAAAGTAAGCTGTCATGGGATAAAGGAAAAGGTCCTCTCATGGATCTATAACTGGGTTAAAAGACAGGAAACAATGATAGGAATAAATGGTCACTTTCTACAATGGCGTAAGATAAACAGCGGTGTCCCCTGGGGATCTGTACTAGGACCTGTGCTGTTCAACATGTTCATAAATGATCTAGAAATGGGGTAAAGGATGAGGTGGCACAATTCGCAGATGATACAAAATTACTTAAGATAATTAAGTCCAAAGCAGACTGATGAAGAGCTGCAAAAGGATCTCGCAAAACTGGGTGACTGGGCAACGAAATGGCAGATGAAATTCAATGTTAATAAATGCAAAGTAATGCACATTGGAAAATATAACCCCAACTACCCATCCAATATGATGGGATCTAAATTTAGCTGTTACCACTCAAGAAAGAGGTTGTTATAAGGTATGTTTTTTAAATCTGAACTTCAACGTTCAAAATTTGGGTACCTGCATGAAACCTTTAAGCTTAATTACCAGCTTAGATTCTGTAGCATTGCCACCAACCAGGAATTCCAGTGCCTGGTACACTTTGGTTTTCCTAAAACTTTCCCTGGGAACCCCAAGACTCAGATTTTTTGAGTCTTACAACAAAGGGAAATAACCCACTTCCCTTCCCCCTCTTTACCTCCTCCCAGATCTTCCTGCCCTGGGTACACTAGGAGATCACCGTGTTTCAATTCCTTGAAACACAAACACAGAGAGATCAGGTTTCTCTCTCTCGCACCCAGAGGCCATGCAAATTCAAGCTTTGAAAATTTAACACAAAGAGATTTCCTCTTCCCCCCTGTCTTTTTTTTCCCATTAATTCCCTGGTGAGTTGCAGACTCAATCTCCTTGAGGCTTAACTAGGAAAAAATCAAACAGGTCTTAAAAAGAAAACTTTTTAATAAAAAGAAAGAAAAGACATAAAAATTGTCTCTGTAATAGGGTTAACTTTGCATTCTTGAAAGATAGTACTTAAAATGGCCTTACTGGGTAGACCAAAGTCATGTAAGCCCCGACCCGTCGTCCAACAGTGGCCGGGCCAGTGCCCCAAGGAATGAACAGAACAGATAACCAAGTGATCCATCCCCTATAACCCCTCCCAGCTTGTGGCAAACAGAGGTAGGACACCATTTCCTGTCCATCTAGGCTATAGCCATTGATGGACCTATTCCTCCATGAATTTATCTAGTTCTTTTTTTTGAACCCTGTTATGGTCTTGGCCTTCACAACGATCCGTCTGGCAGGAATTCCACAGGTTGACTGTTGTTTGTGTGAAGAATACTTCCATTTGTTTTAAACTTGTGCCTGATTAATTTCACTTGTTGACCCCTATTCTGTGTTATGAGAAGTTAGTAAACAAACACTTCCTATCTACTTTCTCTACCACAGTTCAGATTATTATAGACCTCTCTCATATCCCTCCTTAGTATCTTTTCCAAGCGAGAAAGTCCCTGGTCTTATTAAATTCCCTCTAAATGGAGCCATTCCATATTCCTAATATTTTTTTTCCCTTTTCTGAACCTTTTTCCAGTATATATATATTTTTTTAATATTGGAATTTAAATCCCCCTCATCCTAATACTTCCTTATATTTGTTTTTAAACCTGTTGTCTATTAATTTCGATCAGGTGATCTGGTTTACGTATTATGTGAAGAGATAAATACACCTCCCTATTCACTTTCTCCTCACAGTCATTGATTTTATAATTTCCTTCATATTCTCCCCCCAACACCATCATGTCTCTTTTCAAGATGAAATTCCCAGTGCTTATTAATCTCTCCTTCATACAGAAGCTGTCCATATCCTTAACCATTTCCTTCTCTGTACTTTTTCCAATTCAATTATACCTTTTTTGAGATTGGGCTCCACGACCAGAACTGCACAGTTTTCAAGTGTGGGTGTATCACAGATTTACATTAATGCAATTATGATATTTCTGGAGTTCTCTCTCCCATTGTCTGATGGTTGTCCTAACATTGTTAATTTGACGGCTGCTGCACCCTGGCAGCCATGTTTTTAGCAGCATTAATCCACAATGACTTCAAGAAATCTGTCATAAACAATAGCAAGGTTATTGTCTCTTCACCTGGAAAGGAGGTAAATAAACAACACTGACCAGGGGACCAATCAAAAAACAAAAATTTCAATTTCGGGAGGAAGTTTTGGTGTGGGTCCTTTGTTCGTGTCAGTGCTCTCTAGGCCTGAGGGTACACACTATCTCGAGCCTCTAATCTTTGTTTTCCATTATGTGTAAGTACAGGGGAAAAAACAATATATGGTTTACATGATGTTTTCTTATTTGCAATGTGTGTAGTTTGCTGGAAAGTTTTTAAATTGGATATGTTTAATTTTTGA
>NC_133786.1:2443077-2466220 GCF_003597395.2 Chelonoidis abingdonii | reverse complement strand
GTGGAACTCATTGCCAGGGGATGTTGTAAAGGCCAAAACTATACTATACTATACTATGAATTCAAAAAAGTATTTATATAGTATGCTATACTATATAAATGTATGTATTTATAAAAAGTATTTATAATTGATTTATAATTCGATGCATAAGAAACTGCTTTCCATTGATCACCATACTTTTGTAACAGAGCTGCTCCTAGGCCTCATTTGGATTTGTCTGAAGACAATTTTGTGAGTCTGTTACTATCAAGTAGTTTTAATACTGGAACTGTTTTCATTAGTTACTTAAAATGCTTAAATTCTTGATTATTTTTACAAAGTAAAGTCCTTAAATTTCTTGGTGGTTTTTTTTTTTTCCTGCTAGGTTGGGTATGTATTTTCCTACAAAATGAACTGTACCAAAAAATGTCTGTAATGGCTCCTTTTGAGTAAGCAACATTATCAGTGGCTTGTATTCATTATGGATCAATCAGTAATCCCTAACTGGTCACTCTTCCTCCTAGAAACGTTAATTCTTGCACGCTAAATTTACATTTATTTTTGTTAAATTAAAATCCTGCTTTTTTTGTTCTAAATAATGACTTAGATCATTTTAATCATGCTCTTCTGTATTCCTTCCCCATATTATTATCATCATCCATGTAGACTTGTGTGCCATCTAGATTTTCAACAATATTTTGTATTTCTCCATGAAATACCTCTTGAGCTAAACATAATCCAAAAGGTAGTCTTCTAAAACAGAACTGTCCAAAAGGTGCGTTAAACGTACATAGCAATTGACTTTCTTGCTCCAACGGTGTTTGCCAAAATCCTTTTGAAGAAAGAAGAAAAGTTTTTTGCTCCTGACATTTGTTCAAATATTTTTTCTTTTTTTAGACTTTTAAAATGTTCCCTTTTTTAACATATTTAAGTCTTTTGGATCGAAACATAAACAGGAATCCACCTTTCTTTTCTACTATTATTAATGAATTCACCCACACAATTGGCTCTTCCACTCTTTCACTTATATCAGAATTAACAAACTTTTCCAATGCATTTGTACCCTACTTTTTAAAGCTAAGGATATTCTTCTGATTGCACGTGTAACTGGTTTCTTTATTTTATTTAATTCTATTTTGCACACTGTATCCAATTTACCAATGCCAGTGAAGAACTCTGTAAACTGATGTTCTATTTCCAGGGTTTCAGAATCATGAATAGTCTGAATCCTGCCAATTATATTCAGTGCTAAACATGTTTCTAAACCGAAAACTACTACAAATCTTATGTGTTCTAAATTATCTATAACTATGGCCTGTAATTCACAAATATCCATAACAGGAATTTCATACCACAGTTAGTAGTTCTGCAATTTCATATTAGAGTTCCTTCAGAACGATTGTAAATTAATATGTATTTGTTCTCTTACTACAGGTTTTACTTTGACATTTTATAATTTCTTCTGAAATTACATTAGCTTGGGTACCTGTATCTATTACACATGAAATTAATGTTCCTTTAGTAGATAATGTAACCGTCCAGTCCTCCTTTTAGTTTGCTGTGATTGTTTCAAAATACTCAGAAACAAATTTTCTTCCTCTGTAATGTCAGCTCTGTATTCCTTATTTTGTATCTTCTCAGAGACTTTTAAATTTTGAACTAAATGTACATTTCTAAGTTTGTCCAGACTTCTCTCTTTACAACTGTTTGCGACATGATTCTCTTTCTTGCAGATATGACAGGTTTGGCCATATGCTGGGCATTGTCTAAACTGGTGCTTCCGTCCACATCTAGAACATTCTTTCCCATGTGCATACATTTTAACTTTAATACTTTCACTCTCTTCTCCTCCATAGACTTGTTTTTTACTTTTACTTCTTAAGTCTCTATTCACATCAGTTTGTTTTCTTTCTAAAATGTGAAGTAGTTGTTATGTTCAGCAGTTTGGCAAATTCTCAGTTTTATCTAGATTTTAGATCTGGCTCTAACAGTCTTTTTCTTACACGGATATATCTTTATACCCATCACGATTTGATCTCTGATCATTGACTCAATTAGATTCTGGAAATGACACCTCTGACTTCTTATCTTTAGATCTGTTTAAAATGGTTCAAAAGTCTTTCTTTTTCTCTGTTTTGATTTCTGGAATGAAACTGAAATTGTTGAAATGTTTCATTTCTTTTTGGTAAAAAGTATTCCACACATTTTTTTAAGGCAAATTCAAAGTCAGTTCATTCTCTCACATTAAGCTCAAATGAATGACGCTGCTTCGGTACCTGCAATATTAAAAAAGACAGCAATCTTTTGCTCAACTTCCTTATGAGTAGATTCTGATGCCCTCAAAAATAAGTCAGATTCATTTTTAAACTTTTCCAAGTTTTCTGCAGCATTTATTGACCTTTTTAGAAATGTGGTAACTCTCAATTGATCCATCTAATTCATTTAAACTTGTTTTTCTCTCCTGAGCAACTTTTACCTCAAAAAACAAACAAAAAAAAAAAACAAAACCCTTAACTTCTTCCAGTTTCTTTTATCAGGTCCCTCACTCCTGGTACCATGTGTTGTTTTATAGTCAAGTAATCCACAATCCTAATAACTATTCATTTCTAGTAACTTAACAAATCTTTATTAGATACCCAATTAACAAACAGACAGGGCATCGTAACTCCTGTCAGTGTGTCTGTCTAACCCAGGGGTTCCCTAACAACCTGTGAACCCCTTTCAGTAAAATGTCAAGTCTCACAAACTCATCCCTAAAAATGACTATTTCCAAGCATTTTCTCTTTTACCTGGGTATAAAATTTGCTTTTAATGACATGTTTATTCACACTTATTTATCATTACAATATTTTTATTACATTATGAAAACAGCAACAGTCTTTCAAGATCTCACTTTCGTAGTTTGTATCACTTTGAATAAGCCTGTTTCATCAAGGAGTATCAGATGTGAAACAGCATGGAGGTATTGAAGAAGCCTACTCAAAGTTCCTCCTACACAAGCATTCAAGTCTCGAGTAGTCCAACCAAACACCACATGTTACGAAGCTTAAACTTGTTCTTCATAATAATTTTAAAAACAGTGCTAGGTACCTATTTAGTTTTAAAAACAGCAGAAAATATCCACCTCCCTTTTCCATTTCTTATAAGGAGTCTTGAAATTTAAATCTCCTCAGTGTGACACATATGCTTGCTTTGATCTGCATAGCTATTGGAAGTCCAAGGGACATCTCTGTCTGCCAGTAGGGAATTTTTTTCCGAGAACCCCCTATAACATTTCACGAACCCCAGTTTGGGAAACACTGGTCTAACCTAAAACCAACTGTCAGTGCCCACACCCAGGAAAGTCTATTCATTCTCTTAAAGCCAGAGTAACACCACAGTATTGATTTGTCAAGAACAAACCATGCCAAACCAACCTAATTTTATCCTTTGACAGGGTTACTGGCCTAGTGGATGAGGGGAAACAGGAGATGTTATATCTGTTTTTAGTCAGGCTTTTGACACAGTCCCATATGACAGGCTAATAAGCAAACCAGGAAAATATGGGCTAGAGGAAATTATGATAAAGTGGGTGCACAACTCTAGCATTTCCGGTTTAAACTTCCTGGAGACATTTATTACTGGTTCATGGTCATGATTCCAGTCAATGCAGTGCAAGGATTTCAAGGCCAGAAGCCGATCCATCTTTTCTCAGTATGATTTCAGTTGGGCTATAGATCTAGTATTTATCCAGAGGAGACTGCCTCTCTGTGGTTCTGTACTATACTAGTGTCATTGTGGATCTACAACCCCTCTTCTGGAATTAGGTGCCTAATCCAGGTCAACCCTTTCTTGCCAAAAGGGAAAAAAAATCATCCAAGGAGGATGTTGTAGGGAGTAGCCCTGTCACCTTATATTCACTAGCCCAATGGTGTGGATGCTCAGCTAGGATGTGGCAAACCAATGTTCAAGTCTCTGCTCTGCCTGATTTGCAGCAAACACTCAAAGTCCTGCCTTCCATTCTGCAGGGCATATCTAGACTACAGGTGTGATGTTATTGACATGAACTGTGACCATATAGATCATTGTTGCAACCAAGGTCCTATAATAGCACCAAATCTTGTACAAAGGAGGTCAAGTAAGGTGTCTATGGAAGGCTTGTAATTTGCTGGTTATGATTATGCTGTCTGTATGTGTGTATCATTTTTGTATTTGAAGTTATGAATATCGGCTATTTACTCCTGCTCTTCAGCATGATCATCATCGTGGTTCCTTCCCCTGCGGCTGGGGAACAGGTGTGCAACCAAGAATGCACATGACACTCAGTCACTTTCTATTGGGAGCTGAAATAGTGTTCCGGTATTTTTTCTTTTTTGTTTTAAGGACTCAAGCACAGGTTCTTAGATGCTACCATAATGGGATTATATTGGCTTTGTTGGCAAGTGTGTAACAGCTGTGAGCGTATAAACAGTTGGCACAAGTGAATTTCACTCTGATACAATGAACTCTCTTTTCTGTTTGTACAGATTAGAATAGATCTGAGCCAAAGCAGTTGATTCATGATCAATGCAGACCGCATTTGTAACAGTGGGAGTTCAAAACCAGCGAATTACTGACCCATGGGACACTCGGCATTCTCATAATAGCCACGAACCCAGACGTAGTTCATTCACATGTCCTGAGTAAATACCCACAGCTTCTCTTTAGCAGTTATAATAGCTGTGAAACGCCCTAGAAATAGCTGATTCCAGTAGTTATAAACTCTGCTGGCGTCTCCATGGAGCAGGTCTTTAGAGCGGCAAGGTCATGAAAAGCCAGTTTATGACTGCTATCAACCCAGAGGGTCAATACTAAGACATTTATGACCTGGTAATCTTCTTTGTGGCAGAGACCTCACTCACCCCTAGTCATTGCCATTTAGGTTGTGCCTCTCTGCTAATAAATACAAAGCAGCTCATAGTTGGCCAGGAGGACTCTGGAGCTAGGTTGTGCTCTAAAGTACCACACCCCTCCGGGTGAATATTGTGATGCTCCAGGAATGCTCCACAGGCTACTGACAGGAGCTTACTAACCACTTACGTGAATCCAGGAGACCATTGGAACCTCTCCTCAGGCACCTCGCTCAGATGACTTGAACTGGGGGAGCTCAGTACTGGAAAGGAAACTAGCAAGTAAATGTCTCTCTGGATTGCAACCTCTGCCCTGGCCTGATATGGTTTTTCATATGTTTCAAATATAGTAAGGGAGAGAGAGGAGGCAGGAGGATGGAATCCAGCAGGGCTACACTCTAAAGGGTAATCAAATTTAACTATTTCTGAGTGCCGCATGGCGTAGAGTCTGTCTGTCTGAACGAGTCTACAGGTGAAAGGGCTTCACAAAGAGTTCCCTTTGGTGGCAGGTTCCCTTTTGGCCCAGGATGCTGCTAGGGAAGGTGTTGAATGGGTTACCTAGGGAGAATCTCCATCCTTCGAGGCTGGGATGATTTAGTTGGGGTTGGTCCTGCTTTGACAGGGGGTTGGACTATATAACCTCCTGAGGTCTCTTCCAATCCTAATCTTCTATGATTCTATGAATGGGATTTTTTCCCTTTCCAAGCTATTTATCTGAAGCTGTGTATTCGTCTATGATGCACTCTTTGCCCTGCCTCCCCCCAGCTATGGAAGGGTTAAGAGCTTTCTGAGACAGGCATTTAGGGTGAAAGGCATGAAATAACAGCATTCCCAGCACTGATTGGCTCATATTAACATTGCTGTTGTGTTGAGGTGTCAGGCAAAGCCAAAGCAGAACGGTTTACCAGGCTGTGACAGTTCACTGCTCTCTGTCAGCAGCTCTTGTCAGGCCTGGCCAACTCACTACACCTAACCCATTGTTACCATAGTGTTTATCCAAAAAGAGTCTTGTACAGTATGAAATGAAAGGTGGTGATGGGCTGCAATTATGGATACTTTATACTTTAAAGTCTGGGACCAAACACATTTTCTTCCAGATTGGGGGGAAGGTAGTTATCTCCCTACATCCAATGTAAATTAAGCCTTGGGAAACCAACACAAAGGCAGCTGTATTTGCATGTAAGTCACTAGGAAAAGCCAGGTTGACGATGGCCAGGGGGAGATGGGCAATTAGTATGGGTAGACATTGGAGACTGAAACCACAGTGGGACCAAAATGATGTGTTTTGGGGAGACATAAAGAGAAGCAAAAAAAATATTTTGTTACCCATTTACTGAGGAAACCACCAGTAGGGCATGGGGGAATCATGAAAATCTGAATTCTGATTTGCCTGAAAATCAGCAAAACTCTACAGAAAAACTGTGAGGGTGAGAAAACTGCTTTAGCTAAAGGACTGTAGCTTACTAAAGTTATATTTAGTTTCTTAGAGGAGTGTTGTACTTTTGTTTCACTTGTAACCAACTCTCCATTATACTTGCTTTATATCACCTAAATCTCTCTTTGTTAATAAACACCTCTTTGTTTTATCATTGGTAAATCTCAGTGCTGTAATATTAAGGAAAGTGTGACTTCTTAGTTGAATCAAACAAGCTGGTGTCTGATAGTAAACTTGGTAATTTCTCTGTGTCCAGTGACAAAGGCTGGATATGCCAGGGGCATGCGCTTCCAAAGGGCTCAGGAACTGGGGTGCACAAATGTTATCTGCAAGGGTTGGCGGAGTCCTGAGAAGTTTGTCTCAAGAGTTTGTCTGGAGTGGCTAACAGACTGGGGTGACAGAGAGATGTCACCCAGTTTAGCACCAGTGTAAGCAGAGTCAGAATGAGCTCTACCCTGACATCTGCTAGTGAGCTGTGGAAAAGGACTTCAAGGGCTGATCTTTTTTGCATGGATACACCCACCCTGCCTAGCATGATGGGACTGCTTGCCCAAATGGTCACTTTGGCTGCTGTGGGATCTCCAGTCTCTTTGTTATTAGGGGCAGGAGTAATAAAGTGTTGTTATCCTGGTTATGTGACTCAAGGGCGGTAGAACTGTACTTGGCATTTTATGATGGAGGGACTCGCCCTCAACTAAGTAGCACTCGCTAGGCAAGGGACATGGGTTTCAAAGCCCAGTGACCTGAGAGAGGCTGGGGATAGATATGTGCACTTTGTGGTGTGTGCTGCTTCTGAGGGCCCCAAACACCACTTTGATATCTCTTGCCACTGTGTAATAACCAAGCTAATTTTGACTCTATTAGGAGTCTTGTTACATGCTATAGCGCTGAAATCTCTGATACCTAGGTCTATGCATTAGACCTACTTCGGGCTAGTTGTTCTGAGTGCCCTGGCACTGAGGCTCCCCTACTAACAGCTAGGGGGAGCTGAAGACATATTGGTGGATGGCTAGCAAAGAGGTGTGGCTAGGGCTGAAAACTGCACCAGAGCTCCACGAAGAGGTGTGGCAATTGGCTTTCAACCTGAGCAATGAAGCAAGTAAGGTACCACCCCCATATCTCTGTCCCCTTGCCCCCTTCCACCCAAGCTGGGAGGCAAACTCTACAGATGGACTTCTGAACTCTAGGACTGTACTGATCAAGGAGAGAAACTGTGGGAGGGGTGACTTTTGGGTTGCTGGACTTAGGACCCTGAGGGGAAAAGGACACTAACAAACTTACTTGGGGGTGGGTCTCTTGCTCATGGTTTATGTTATGAATCCTGTTTGTGGTGTTTCCCCAACATAATTCCACATTGTTTCCCTCCTTTATTAAAAGGCTTTTGTTACACTCAGACTCTGTGCTTGCACGAGGGGAAGTATTGCCTCTTAGAGGCGCGTGGGGGGGGGGGTGGTATGTAATTGTCCCAGGTCACTGGGTGGGGGCTTAAGCTGGTTTTGCATTGTGTTATTGAAACGAAACCCCTAGATACTGAACCTGGCCCTTGTTGCTGCCAACTCTGACAGGCAGAAGGGTTATACCAGCAAATCTCTCTTTTGCTGAGGGTGCAGGGAGAGAGGGGTTACACTGTGATCTATGATTTGGGGCATCCTAAGAAAGTTGGAAGGGACCTCAGGAGGTCATCTAGTCCAACCCCTTGCTCAAAGCAGGACCAATCCCCAGCTAAATTATCCCAGAATTTCAGATTCACTAGATGCCTGCTGTATCTTTAGGAACCCAAATACTTTTGGAATGCTCAGCTGGCTCAGTGCCTTTTATTGGTCCTTTGTTGATCTATGGAAACCAGTTGCTTATGCATTGAGATCTATATTAAAAAAGGAATGGCAGTATGCTCCGATAGAAATAGGCTTTGGCATTGACTTTTGCATGCAAAAACTTGAACGTTTTATTTATGGTAGATCTTCACTGGCAGAAACAGATCATAAATAGTTAATATTTCAAAAAGGAACAACAAACATCCCGCCTCGGTTACAATGATTATTTTTGTTCTTCGAGTGCTTGCTCATGTTAATTTCATTCTAGGTGTGCACACGCCCATGTGCACAGTTGTCAGAGATTTTTTTGCCTTAGCAGTATCCATAGGGTCAGCTGTGGCACCCCCTTGAGTGCCGTGCTCATACACAGGTATATTAGGCGCTGCAGGCCCTATGCCCTCTCAGTTCTTCCTTGCTGCCCTGTGATGGTTGGTCAGAGCACCTCGTCTTGCATTGCAAGAGCGTTAGCGGTTTTTTACAACCCGTTGTTCTATCTTCTTTGTATATAGTTCATAGGTACTTAGTCATTAAGTGAAGAGTTAGGTTAGTTTAATAGTTAGTCCTGTCTGGGACTTTGCCCCAAAGTGGGGTGTGCCCTGTTCCCCCAGGGTTCATCTATGCTCCTCATCCAGTAAGTGCCTGTTAGTGACCCCTATGACAGCTGTTTGAAGTGTTTAGGGAAGTCCCATAGAAAGGACAAATGCAGATTCTGTAAAAATGTTTGACCTAGAGCCCAGAAGGAGTGGGACATCTGCTTGAGAGCCCTCCTCATGGAGGCCATGCTTCATCCTGCGCTGGAGCCCTCCCAATTGGATTCCACACCTAGCACCTCAGCAGTGGCCCACTCAATGGCCATACTGGAATCCATGGGGCCTTCCTGTCATGCCAGTCATAGAATATCAGGGCTGGAAGGAACCTCAGAAGGTCATCTAGTCCAACCTCCTGCTCAAAGCAGGACTAATCCCCAGACAGCTAAATGGCTCCCTCAAGGATTGAACTCACAACCCTGGGTTTAGCAGGCCAATGCTCAAACCACTGAGCTATCCCTCCCCCTCCCGTATTCCCACCATTCCTCTCTGGCTGCCTTGGACAAACCGCCGCCGGCACCAAAATTGGAATACGGTGCTGAATATGACACAGGGGCTGCACAGCAGGCTCCAACACCTAAGCTAAACTACCAGTGGGGCCACTGGACGATGAAGATGCTAAAAGAGCACTCAAGGACGATAAGGCCAGGGCAGAGAAATAAATGGATTCTTTGCATCGGTCTTCATGGCGGAGAATGTGAGGGAGATTCCCAAACTTGAGCCATTCTTTTTAGGTGATAAATCTGAGGAACTGTCCCAGAATGAAGTGTCATTAGAGGATGTTTTGGAACAAATTGATAAACTAAACAGTAATAAGTGACCAGGACTAGATGGTATTCACCCAAGGGTTCTGAAGGAACTAAAATGTGAAATTGCAGAACTACTAACTGTAATATATAACCTATCATTTAAATCAGCTTCTGTACCAAATGGCTGGAGGATAGCTAATATGGCGCCAATTTTTAAAAAGGGGTCCAGAGGTGATCCTGCCAATTACAGGTCAGTAAGTCTCACTTCAGTAGTGGGCAAACTGACTGAAACTATAATAAAGAACAAAATCATCAGACACATAAATGAACATAATTTGCTGAGGAAGAGTCAACATGGTTTTTGAAAAGGGAAATCATGCCTCACTAATCTACTAGAATTCTTTGAGGGGGTCAACAAGTATGTGGACAAGGGGAATGCAATGGATATAGTGTATTTAGATTTTCAGAAAGCCTTTCACAAGGTCCCTCGTCAAAGGCTCTTAAGCAAAGTAAACAATCATGGGATAAGAGGGAAGGTTTTCTCATGGATTGGTAACTGGTTAAAAGATAGGAAACAAAGGGTAGGTATAAATAATCAGTTTTCAGACTGGAGAGAGGTAAATAGTGGTGTCCCCCAGGGTCTGTTCTGGAACCAGTCCTATTCAACATGTTCATAAATGATGTGGAAAAACGGGTAAACAGAGAGGTGGCAAAATTTGCAGATGATACAAAACTACTCAAGATACTTAAGTCTCAGGCAGACTGTGAAGAGCTACAAAAGGATCTGTCAAAACTGGGTCACTGGGCAACAAAATAGCAGATGAAATTTAATGTTGAGAAATGCAAAATAATGCACATTGGAAAACATAATCTCAACTATACATATAAAATGATGGATTGTAAATTAGCTGTTACCACTCAAGAAAGAGATCTTAGAGTCATTGTGGATAGTTCTCTGAAATCATCAACTCAATGTGCAGCAACAGTCAAAAAAGTGAACAGAATGCTGGCATCATTAAGAAAGGGATACATAATAAGACAGAAAATATTGTATTGCCTCTGTATAAATCCATGGTATGCCCACATTTTGAATACTGCGTGGAGATGTGGTTGTCCCCTCTCAAAAAAGATATATTGGAATTGGAAAAGGTTCAGAAAAGGGCAACAAAAATTATTAGGGGTATGGAACAACTTCCATATAAGTAGAGATTAATAAGACTGGGACTTTTCAGCTTGGAATAGAGACGTCTAAGGGGGATATGATCAAGGTCTATAAAATCATGACTGGTGTGGAGAAAGTAAATAGGGAAGTGTTGTTTACTCCTTCTCATAACACAAGAACTACGGGTCACCAAAAGAAATTAATAGACAGCAGGTTTCAAACAAAGGAAAGTATTTTTTGTATATGACACACAGTCAACCTGTGGAACTCCTTGCCAGAGGATTTAATGAAAGCCAAGATGATAACAGGGTTCCAAAAAGAACTAGAGAAGTTCATGGAGGATAGATCTATCAATGGCTATTAGCCAGGATGGGCAGGGATGGTGTCCCTAGCCTCTGTTTGCCCGGACGCTGGGAATGAGTGACAGGGGATGAATCACTTGATGTTTGCCTGTTCTGTTCATTTCCCCTGGGGCACCTGGCATTGGCCACTGTTGGAAGACAGGATACTGGGCTAAGTGGACCTTTGGTCTGATCCGATATGGACATTCTTATGTTCTTAAGTACAGAATGAAGCTCAGTGCAGGGCCAGACGTTTGGCTGAAGCTCACCAATATCTCATCTAACAGAAAGCAGATCTGTTTTGTCAAACAAGAACATCCTTCCCATTAATGGCACTTTTTGAAAAATTTCAGCGCTACGCCAAATGTATTGTATTTTTCGTGATTTTAATTTTGTGAAAGAGAAGCAAAGAGAACTTTGACTTGTGTGCAACAGTAACTCAGATAAGAATTATCAGGAACATCAAACTAAAATTAGACAAGTTAAAAAGTCACGTTACTGACGTAATGCAGCGGCGCACACCAAAATAGATCAAGGTATAATTTATGGCATTTGTTTCTTATAATTTGAGTAACACACAAGACAAATATTGATAATGAGAGACAAGGTGGGTGAGGTAATATCTTTTATTGGACCAACTTCTGTTAGTGAGAGAGACATGCTTTTATGTTTACTCGGATCTGTTCTTCAGGTCCTTGAGTTGCTGAAGAAGAATTCAGTGTAAACTCAAAAGCTGCTCTAGTGAAATCATATTTTAAGCACATTTTCCATAAAGAAATTTACTTTGTGAAAAAATTGTCTTAAACTGCCTGGCTGAGCTCATATCTGTGAGCAGGCATATATCCATCTGAAGGATCAACTGCTATCAACTAGTTTCATTGCCTATTTTCATGCATGAGCTAGCGTTGGAGTGCGTGCACAAGCAGAATGCTCTGAAATGCAGACAGCTCAGGAGATAGTGCCACTTTATTTCATAGATTCATATATCTTAAGCTGAGGGACTCCTGGGATCCTCTAATCTGATCCTGCATAACACAGGCCATATGACTTCCCTGAATTGAATTGTCTTTGAAATAGAGTATATCTTTTCGAAAAACATCAAATTTAATAGATCATAAATACAGATCACACATGTATTCCAGAGCCAACCCCTTTGGATGGTACCCTAGCACTTTGCAATACCCTTCCACACCTTGTGAACTCCTGAGTGAAGTATTAAGATAACCATGTCAGAACACAATGCTGAGAATTCACGTTAGCCCCATCATTCCTGTTGGTATTCCGTCTTTCATGGCTTGCTTAGGGGATTCAGAAGTCTCTTATGAAATGGACGCAAGTAGCTTTTATACCAAGTCTTTTATTTAGGCTTCTAAGTGTGGCTGTTGTTTGACCTTCTACTACAGGTCTCATGGGCCTTTCAACACATACACTGTGCTGTGATCTCTCGTGTTGATATTGTGCCAGTCACTGTCCTCAATGCTTGCTCCCCACATCTTCTGATGTTTCTGACCGTCCTGCAGCCACTGCCATTGGAAAGCATCAAAATCGAGAGTTGCTATGCAAGTTAGAGCTACTGGTTGGGCTCTCATGATATGTAAAACCTGATGGGCTTTGTTATCCATGTTTGGCAGGGGGTTAAGGAGACACACAGCCAGCAGATATGGTCACAACTGCCCTCAGGCGTGAATGGGAGAAAGAGATATGTATTGTTATATCAAATGCTGTGGTAAAAGATGAATAGATGTTCCTGCCTCGTACACTAAAAGTGCAGCCTACAAATAAAAATTCTCTAGGTTCACATAAGTGTCTTACTGAGAAATGAAAGCATAACTTTATTTGACTGTTAAAGGCTCACTGCTTGACTTCTGTAAGGCATGCACAAAAGCGAGTGTACATTGACAAAAAGGAAGTGCATAGTGGTTGAACTTTTTGGACTACCCCCTATTGTGTTCCCTTGTGCACCTGCTCTTGCTGCCTCAGGTTGCTGTGAGGGCTAGGAGAGAACAGGTTGATGTGGTTTTGGAGCCCTGTTTTCTCACACAGCCCCAAATCTCTGCTCCGTGGTACAGATGTGCGTTTTGTGCTATATGACTGAAATAATAAAGAATCCCGTGTTTTCAAAGAACAGAATCCATATCTTGAAGTGTGTTATGTTTGCCATTAATTTTTAACTACTACCCCCTGCAGTTCTGCGTCTTCTGCCACTTAGAATACAGAGGCAGCCCACGACACACAGTTAGACTCAGAACATGATGGGACAGAATTGATGTCTTGACTTTCTTTGTTGCCTCTGTGCTATAGAATCTGATGTGGATGACATTCATTGTATCTCCAGCTTTACAGATTGTGGGACTGGAGCACGTGCACTGGGACACACTAGCCAGCAGAGTGTCTTAGGGGCTGTGCTTTGCAGCTCATGGTTTTGAATGTTTGGATATGCAACAGTGCAGAACATTGATTATCTGTCATTCCAATAACAGGGCAGATGCCGTCATGCCTCAGTAATGGCACGGGAGGGAACCCTCCATGCCCTGTAACCACAGTCCATAGGTAGCTATGGATTTTTATTAATCCAGAGGCAGATTGCCCATCTCACGTGCTTAGGGTTGTCTCCTTTCACCCTGTGCTAATTTCCTCCCACACAGTAGCCAATGAATCATTTATCACTTTAATATGGTCCTTCAGTCTATTAATTAGCTGATGTCTCAGGAGCAATTTGCGTCAGAGCAAAATCAGCAAAGCACCAATAAAAGGCGCAGAGCCAGCTGACCTTTCCAAAGGTATTTGGGTGACTAAAGATACAGTAGGCGCCTAGTGAGATTTTTGAAAGCTCCCAAAGAGATTTATGTGCCTGGACCCCTTGGAAATATCACTGGGCGCCTGTCTGCACCTTTCGTTGCCTAAATCCCTTTGCAAAGCTGGCCACTAATGCCTCGGCTGGCACAGAGCTGGCACCTGCACCACAGACTGAAGCGCCGGGTGAGCTGGAGATAAAGAAACCTGAAGGGGCCCTCAAACCCAAGCACACAATGATCCTTCCAAGGGCCTTGTTGCGATGAAGTTGCTATAAATGCACCGTCAGTTCTGTTTACATTTTAAAGTGTGTAGAGGCCTTAACTGTGTCTTTAGTGCACGTTGAATGTGATGTCACTGCCTCTGCACTTAGTGGGATTGCTGTAATGATGAGGGTCAGTGAGACACTGGCGTGACTTGTGCCCAGACTCTAAAAGCTATTTCATAAAACATGCCCAGGGTACATTTTGGATATTCACTCTAAGGCCCCTAGGGGACATGCCGCAGTAAAGTCCCATAATAAGGAAAGAGCCTTGCTGATTTGCTCTTATTGAGAAAATGAAATGTAGCTACCCCCTTCAGGCTAGAATAGAAAGAAAAAGCCAATGGAGGAGATGCCAATCTGAGGCGAGGGTGCAGAACAGCCCAAGCAGCAGAGACCTTTCCCATGCAATCCTCCAACTTGCCTTGCTGGAGTGGATGCAGCGCATAGCAGATGAAACTAACCTAATTGCCTTCTATGATGAGATAACTGGGTCTGTGGATGAGGAGAAAACAGTGGACATGTTATTCCTTGACTTTAGCAAAGCTTTTGATATGGTTTCCAACAGTATTCTTGCTGGCAAGTTAAAAAATATGGACTGGATGAATAGAAAGCTGGCTAGATCATCGGACTCAACAGGTAGCGATCAATGGCTCCATGTCTAGCCGGCAGCTGGGATCAAGCGAAGTGCCCCAGGGGTCGGCCCTGGGGCCGGTTTGGTTCAATATCTTCATTAATGATCTGGAGAATGGCGTGGACTGCACTCTCAGCAAGTTTACAGATGACACTAAACTGGGAGGCGTGGTAGGTATGCTGGAGGGTAGGGATAGGATACAGAGAGATCTAGACAAATTAGAGGATTAGGCCAAAAAAAATCTGATGTGGTTCAACAAGGACAAGTGCAGAGTCCTGCACTTAGGATGGAAGAATCCCATGCGCTACTACAGACTAGGGAGCAAGCAGCTAGGCAGCAGTTCTGCAGAAAAGGACCTAGGGGTTACAGTGAATGAGAGGCTGGATATGAGTTGATAGTGTGGAAGTACAGAAAGAACTGACAGGGATTTGTAGGGGATCTTAATGCATGACAGTCTTTGTTAGCAAGAGTTAGGCTAGCTGTAACTCTAATAACGCGAGATTTGTAGAAGCAAGGATTATGTGAGGCAAGTGGAAAAGAACTGTGTGAGAAGTTGTTTTTCGGCCTTGTGTAGATGATACAATACGTAGACTGGTGTCGAGAAAAACAAGATATCAGGATGACCTATGTATAAACAAAATGTAGCTGTTGCTTATTATTATCTGTAACAAAAGTATAAATGCTTGTTGTAATTGTTATCTATTGAGAACCGATCTAGAAGGGGAGACCCTATGTCCTAGTGCACTCTCTTCCTGTTTGTAGCTTCTTACAGAAAAGTTATCTGACTCTGCTGCCACCAAACAAACGAGAACTGAGTTTTTTTCCGACCTAGTGTGCCCTTGTTACCAAGAAGGCTAACGGCATTTTGGGCTGTATAAGTAGGGGCATTGCCAGCAGATCAAGGGACATGATCATTCCCTTATTCACACTGGTAAGGCCTCATCTGGAATACTGTCACCAGTTTTGGGCCCCACACTACAAGAAGGATGTGGAAAAATTGGAAAGAGTCCAGCGGAGGGCAACAAAAATGATTAGGGCTGAGCACATGACTTATAAGGAGAGGCTGAGGGAACTGGGATTGTTAGCCTACATAAGAGAAGAATGAGAGGGGATTTGATAGCTACTTTCAACTACCTGAAAGGGGGTTCAGAAAGGATGGATCTAGACTGTTCTCAGTGGTACCAGATGAAGAGAAAGGAGCAATGGTCTCAAGTTGCAGTGGGGAAGGTTTAGGTTGGATATTAGGAAAAACTTTTTCACTAGGAAGGGTGGTGAAGCACTGGAATGGGTTACTTAGGGAGGTGGTGGAATCTCCTTCCTTAGAGGTTTTAAGGCCAGGCTTGACAAAGCCCTGACTGGGATGATTTAGTTGGGGATTGGTCCTGCTTTGAGCAGGGGGTTGGACTAGATGACCTCCTGAGGTCCCTTCCAACCCTGATATTCTATGATTCTATGAAAGTCCAACCCTGAATCTACCTGCGCTGCCACCTACCCACTGGGAATCGCATGAGGAATCTGCTGTGAGGGATGCCCCTCTCTGTCGATAGTTGTGATGGGTGCTATGCAACCATGAGCTGAGCTGGGCACAGTGCTTTCCTGGGAAATAAGGGCTGGGAGCAGAGATGACTGACTTGATGTTTGAATCTTCAGGGTCCCAATGGGCCATAGTGACTTCTTTGAGAAACGGATCCCATGTGGCACTGGGTATGCAAACAAAGATGGAAAAAGCCCCAGACTGAGTGAACCCCCCCCCCCCAGCTCTCTTGAGAAACCTTCCTCTTGCATTACTGTGAAAAATAACTTTACGAGGCTTGCAGGATTCCTTGCACCTCCCCCTACAGGTATTGTGCAGGAGTTCTGCCCAGAGTTTGGGACAGAGGAAAACAGAACACTTGCATTTTGCCTGCCTTTTCAAATCACTAGGAATGGTCAAAGCCCCCGTTCTCTCAAGGACATGGGGATGTTTCCGGTACAGGGGCCTTTGGATCCTAATGCAAACAATGACTGACTCACCCAGCAACTGGTCAGTGCTGGGTGGTCTGGTCTCTTAATTGATCTTTAAAATGGTGAGTGCTTTGTTAATAGACTTGTAACCTCCAATAAAGCATTGAAATTAACAATATTGCTTTAAGAGCAGTGCCCAGCAGCACCCCTTCCTCCTCCAGCATCCCATTCTAGTCCTGCTGGTGAACGCCATTCCCAGGCAAGAGGGAGCAGCTCCTATACCTCACTGTGCATTGTGCCAAACCTTCCCTCACACGCCAGGCCATCACCCCATCAGGTTCCTGCCTGGGATGCCACAAACAACTGTGAGACATCAAAGGAGAGCAGCACTGGGGCCAGGAATGGTGGCCAAGCAAGATGGAACGAGCAAAACAGCCAAGACAAGGGACGAAGTAAAAGAATCAAGTCTACAGAAGGAAATAAGGGGAGGTGCCAATCATCCCCCCACACTATAGATAAATGAGAGGCCGGCCAATAGAGGAATACAACCCAAGTTTCTACTCTGACAGCTTAACTATCCTCTACTGTCCCACATAGCCTTTCAGAAGAAACGTCCAAATTCTGTACTTATCTAACCCAAACGAACACTGTTTCGGTTTCTGGCCCATTCTAGTAGTTAGCCTCCATAGACAGATTTATGAGCCTGCTACAGCTCCAGGATAGTGTCCCTGAGCTCAAGTTGCTTTCCGAAGCAAACAGGAGTCACGCTATGTGGCTCCTGCCGTCCTGTCTTGCTCCAGAGCCAGGTGCACAGCTATCCCTGCTGACGGAGATGTCACCAGACAAGAGAGCCTTGAAGGCTGAACTGGGAGGGGCAGGACGCGACCCCAGCAGGAGGCCTCATGCTGATGAGAAGGGTGCTCCACTTAGACCCTGAGGGTGTGTAGCTGCCACCACGGCAGGTATTTTACCCACAGTATCACCACAGCGCAGTTAGGGCCTGGGAAAGTGGTCAAAGACAGGTAATGAGCTGTGAATTTTCTTGAGTCCCAAAGACTGTTGTTTACTATGTCTCCATGCCCATCATGTAAGGTTCCTTGAGCCCTTAACTTTTTCAATTATTCCCTTATTGCTTTACAGTTGCTGGTTCATAAATTGTATGTGGTTTAAACTCAAGGCAGCGATCACTGGCTCAGGGAAGTGGCTGGTGAGGAGAGAATACCAGAGTGGGGACACCCTAAGCCCCTGTCTTGAACAACCCACAATGAGAATAGGGGTTAAGCTCACCAGGGGACCTGAGCCTAGCCTTTTTGTGTTTACGAGGAGTCTGTCACCCAGGAGAATGGAAGGGGAGTCCTCAAGGTCAAGAAGGCCTCTGGGTAAAGGGAGTTGGGGAAGGAACTCAGATCCTTTCACCACCCAATTCCACCAGGATAGTACAGAAGCCAGGAAAATTCCCCACGATAAGACCACCATACCCCGCTTACACTCAACCTTGTCTCTAGATAGAGAGGCTTTGTTCCGCTGGTGCCAGGTGGCTTATACCCATCACATTGCCCTTCCAAGTTCTCCTCTCCATTCCTTTAGGGGTCATGCCATGGTTGGCCTGCCTTATGGGGTCTCTACCTTCAGGTGTGTGGTCAACAAATAATTTCTGGTCAACATCATGGCCTTAGACAATGTCTCAGGGCAGGGCCCTGTTACTCATTCCCAACCCCCAAGCTGGTAGAACTTGAAGGAATTGCTACAGGACCACCTCTTTTGCTGCCCGCCCTGAGGCTCGGAGTAGGGGAATCTGGGGTGGGTAGGGGGACCCGGACCCTCCCGCTCCAATGACCTGAAAGTATGACAGTGTGGGATATCCGAGGTCCAGCCCACCTCCTTCTTACATTCCCCTGGCCACTTCCCACTACAACCAATGCCTCACTTGGGGACTGGCTTCCATTGAGTTACACTCCTTTGCTTCACACCCGGCAGTCTAGGAGTCATTGCAAGCTGGTGCCCCAGCATGCAGATCTCCCTTCCTCTTGGGTAATGTCATAGTGGGGGAAAGATTCCCAACCAGACCTCCTTAGTGGGGGCTTCTCCTCCTGCTGCCAGGCGGTTCTCCTCCAGGAAATGGCTGCTCCCTTCCCCTTTGCCTGGGCTGCTGGAGCTCTCTTAATAGAGGTCCTTTTCCCAGGAGTGTGCTCGGCAGTGCTGAGGGGTGAAGTTTTCCTTTCCTAGTACTCTCCAGCCCTCCCCTGTTTCAGCCTATGTGGGCGGTCTGTAAACACCATTACACACGGGGTGTTTTAAGGATGGTGGGGAGGAGTGACTTCCAGGGTCCATGATTCTTGGACTGTGGAGTTGACAACTGTGACCAGAGCAGTCACTATTGCAGGGAAGAGAGCATTGTGGGATAGCTGCTAGATGACTTTGAGGATCAGCATATGTCACAGTGTATACACTCACACTCCATCAACAACAGTAGGTTGACTATGGCTCAGTGCAGTTCAGGGGCATGGTTTTACTGCATTGCCATAGCAGGCTACTTATGTCAGTTGGAGACAAATTTGCGTGTAGACACATGAAAAACTAGGTCAGTGCAAGGCGACATACCTCAACCTCACTTTGCCATGTAGACCTGGCCTTGGTTACACGGTCTTCAAAGAGAAGTTGCTGGATTACAGAGACTGGCGCTTTTCCTCAGATGTTGCTCATGGTTTTAAAAACGGGATCTGGCTTTCAAATGATTGTGGGGAAAAAGCTGTTAATAAATTACGGTGACACATCAGACGTGCTGTCTGCTTTCAGCTCTAACCCTGTGTGGTTTCAGAACCAGTACACTTTAAAAACCCTGTGAGATGCTGTTTCAGACAAAGGGGGACATGCACAATGAGAAACTGCAAAGCACTAGTGCCTCCCCCTGAATCTGGAGCTGCTGGGAAAGTTTCCAACGGGCAGTTTGGCAGCAGAAAATGCTGATTCAAGTAAATCAAACCATTCCAAGGTAACCTGGTGATTCTGTTGAACCTTTCAGTGGCAACCAGGCAGGCTGGGCTCCCAGCAGCTTGTGCAATAGGCTAACCAGCTGCCCTGGAGACCGGCTCCCTGACTCTCTGGCTGCCCTGGAGGCTGACTCTCTGACTGTCCTGAAGGCAGGCTCCCTGACTCTCTGGTTGGCTGACTCCCCAGCTGCCTGACTTCCAGGGAGCCATCAGCTGACAGATTCCATTTCCGTTTGTCCCAAACTACATTCTTTGTGCATTTGTGAAAAAGTTTGAATTTCTGACTCCATTATGATTTGGGACAAAATATGGCATTGCGATGACCAAGTTCCTTTGTGAATCTCACCTGGTTTCCTTATCTCTGCCGTGCTGCATTGGATTCCTGACAGCCCATTATCGAGTTTCCCATCTCTAGTCATTTTCTCTCTAATTGCTGACTTCTCTCGGGGTTAGGTGTTTGTCACAGGCCTGTCACTTTCATAGCCCGGTCCCAAACAATGTACATTGCTCTACTTTACACCATGTTTACCTTGCTCATCTGATTTACCTGTCATAACCACTGTGTTGCTAGCAACCTGGAGCTGAGCCCTCTCTGTTGGTAGCAATACTGTCAGTCCTTCCCTTCCCCTCGCATTGTGACCTTCAGAAATAAATACATTTTGTATGGATCTAGGCTATTGACCCAGCATTTACTGTTGGCTCAGAGCAAAGCTGTGACACATTCCATTTACCTAGGGCCAGATTCACAAAGTGCAGGTGCCTAATAGCCTCTTTTGATGCCTAAGTCCAACATATTGGCACCACGGACATTCTCTGAACCAGTGCGCGGCTGCTGCCTCCCTCATGGCCACCAGAGTGCTCACCTTTCCCCCACGTTCAAAGTCTCCTGTGTCCTGATGACACCTCACGACTAACCAACAGATCGGAGCCCTAGTGCAAACCATGCCCCTGTGGGAGTTGCAAACAAGATGTTCCCCTGCCTATCTCACCAGCAGGGTCCCATCCCATAGGCATGCTCAGAGCATGGGCATAGGGTCAAGCCTGGCACAAAAGACAGGCATGTGTGTTTGTCCCCAGATTCCCCAATAGACCAGTTCTCATTGGAGATATAGGAGGCCCAGGTTTGTATCCTCCTCTGCCTGGTTTGGACTCAGCCTGTACCCAGGTGAGTGCCTGAACCACAGGGCAGGTCTCTCTCAATCTCTCCTCCTGGAACTGTTCCCTTTGTATCACTACTTCAATAATTATTGGAGCAGGGACTGAATCTGACTTTGCCGCAGGAGTACCCTGTGTACATCACAGGAGTACCTTGACCACCAGGCTATCCCAGTCTCTTGCGCACTCTGGCCCCATTAATAGAGAGATTGAGAGTCACCCACTGTACCACCCCCCACTTTATTCTCAATAGTCGGGTGCATGGGGCACCCACCTGGGAGCTCGAAGATAGGGAGAGCAGGGACTGGAGTCCGAGTCTCCCTTACCCAGATGAGCGCTCTGACAACTGAGCTACTGGCTTTGATAGACTGACTCTCTCTCTCTCTGTTATTTGTGAGATAAGGCTGACCTGGCTTAGGTGCCTGGCTCTGGGAGAGGGATCATGGCTGAGAATCCTGAGAAGAGGGAGATGCCACAACGCCCAGGTCCGTGGGAGTTAGGCACCTAACTACCTCTGAGGATCTGTCCCTAAGCCCTGTTCCTTTCCTCTGCATTTCACGCTGGACTAGCTCAGGCAGCGCCCTGCTCACATTGCTGTCTCCTGAGGATCCCTTTCTTAGGTGCCTAACTCTCCCCAGATGATGCACAGGGCGTCTGCGAGCCTTGGGCTGAGGGTCTCATCAGGCAGCAGGTGCCTAAATGTTCTGCATGGCAACACCTCTGTGAGCCGAGCCCTAGCTGAATTCATGTTTTTCATTCCCATTTAGGTGGCACGGAAGGTCAGCGTAGGCCAGACACTGAAACCTCCGGAGGGTTTTCAATGGCAAAAAGGCTTTTCCACGGGGCCCTGAGCTTTGCGATGCAGGGTGGCTCCCATGTAGGGTGTGTCAATGGGTGGGTGTCCCCCCAAGGGATGCCAGCAATGTCAAGGCTTCGTTAGCATTTACAGAAATTATTTGCTGCTTTGTCTCTCACGCTGTTGAGACCTTTATGTCCTTCTGATAAGCCCTAATAAAGTTTATTACTCTGTTCTTGATGACTTTAATTGGAGTACAAAAAGCTCTTATCTTTGCAGAAGGCTCTTGGCCAACGATGGCATTCATGCTGCCATGAAGCAGCTAAAGCATTGCAGTGGTGGATATCGTCTGTAAGTGTGTGTGTGTATACGTGTGTGTGATTGTAGGGGGAAGCATAATGGCATACAGTCCCTTCAATGTCCCTTGCCACATGGTATAATTATGTGGTTCCTTGTCCCTGTGGTCTGGAGAACAGATGAGCACCAGGGTGACCCCAGATTCCCTAAGTTTTGTCACAGCCTGGATTGCATCTTAATAGGGAGAGAGTTGTGGACATAATCCAGAACACTCCCTCATGCCCTGCAGTGCCATGTGCCCCCCTTCTGCTCACCCTGGTGTATACCCTTCCCAAAACATTCATAGAATCATAAAATATTAGGGTTGGAAGAGATCTCAGGAGGTCATCTAGTCCACTCTCCTGCTCAAAGCAGGACCAACACCAACTAAATCATCTCAGCCAGGGCTTTGTCAAGCCGGGCCTTAAAAACCTCTAAGGATGAAGATTCCACCACCTGCCTAGGTAACCCATTCCAGGGCTTCACCACCCTAGGCAGGTGGTGGAATCTCCTTCCTCAGAGGTTTTTAAGGTCTCCAACACCTTCAGTTGGCACCTTTGCAGGGGAGAGGCCCAAGCCATCAGTTACTAAGAGACAGGTTGTCAGCCATTCTCTGTGCAGACAGCATCACACTGGCCCTCTAGGACTTTGCAACAATCACACCCCTTATCCCACCACCTAGATACTTAAGAAAGGCATAGGGGAAACTGAGGCACCACACAATATTCAGAGAAAACATTAAGAATATTCCCACTTCATCACATCAGGGCCTGATGAAATGCATCGTAGAATACTCAAGGAGCTGGCTGAGGAGATATCTGAGCCCTTAGTGATTATCTTTGAAAAGTCATAGCAGATGGGAAAGATTCCAGAGGACTGAAAGAGGCAAATATAGTGCCCATCTATAAAAAAGGGACTAAGGACAACCTGAGGAATTACAGATTAGTCACAGAAAGATAACAGAGCAAATAATCAAGCAATCAGTTTGCAAACACCTAGAAAATAATAAGGTGATAAGTAACAGCCAACACAGATGTCTCAAGAATAAATCATGTCAAACCAAACTAACAGTGACAGTTTAACAAGCCTAGTGGATGGGGGAAGGTGGTAGATGTGGTATATTGTGACTTTAGATACCTGAAAACTACTATCATTTCCCCTCTCAGTCTTCTCCTTTCCGAACTAAACAAACCCAATTCTTTCAGCCTTCCTTCATAGGTCACGTTCTCTAGACCTTTAATCATTCTTGTTACTCTTCTCTGGACCCTCTCCAGTTTCTCCACATCTTTCTTGAAATG
>NC_133786.1:2393328-2441181 GCF_003597395.2 Chelonoidis abingdonii | reverse complement strand
GTGTAACACTGTTGCAAAAAAAGTGAACATCATTCTGGGATGACTTAGCAGGAGTGTTGTAAGCAAGACACGAGAAGTAATTCTTCCACTCTACTCTGCACTCATTAGGCCTCAACTGGAATATTGTGTCCAGTTCTTGGTACCACATTTCAGGAAAGATGTGGACAAATTGGAGAAAGTCCAGAAAAGAGCAACAAGTCTAGAAAACATGACCTATGAGGGAAGATTAACAAAAATGAGTTTGTTTAGTATGGAGAGGAGAAGACTGAGAGGGGACATAACATCAGTTTTCAAGTATATAAAAGAATATTTCAAGGAGGAGGGTGAAAAACGGTTCTCATTAACCTTGGAGGACAGGACTAGAAACAGTGGGAGTAAATTGCAGCCAGGGCAGTTTAGCTTGGACGTTAGGAAAAACTTCCTAACTGTCAGGATGTTTAAGCACTGGAACAAGTTATCTAGGGAGGTTGTGGAATCTCTATCACTGGAGGATTTTAAGAGCAGGTTAGACAAACACCTGTCAGGAATAGTCTATTTATTATGTAGTCTTGCCATGACTGCAGGGAACTGGACTAGACGACCTTTCGAGGTCCCCTCCAGTCCTACATTTCTATGATACTGTGATTTTTAGGTGATCCAGGGACTACTCCTCTCCAATAGAGATGATATTGCAGCATTCCAAGAGAGGATGATCCCATCTAAGACCCCGGGGTGGTGGCAAAATTTTAACTTGGGGTTTGTGAGACTGTCCCCCACTTCCCTTCTTGATTCATCAGCAGGTTTAGCTGGACATGGCTGAGCAGTTACACTGTTTAGCAGAAGAGCTAGGCACAGGCAGCTCACTGCTCAGGTCTGCCCGAACAAACCCATGTCCAGAGCCCAGGACAGGACAAGGCACAGGGGCAGAATGCTGAAAGCAGGATGCAAATTGAGCAGCTCCTGAGACGACACAAGAGCTCTGGAAATGAACTTGCCTCTGTGTAGCTTTGAGATCCAACATGTACTTCTGCGAGTAATTTACTAGACTATGTCGTTCCAGCCTAAGTTCCTCTTTACGTCAGTGCCGCTTGCATGCACTGGAGTACCTGCTTCCACACAGTTACATCAGCACAAATGCAAACAGGGCCCTGGCAATGCATATCACAGTGCTCAGTGTTCAGTCCTGCAAGCCTTGGCTGGGGCTGGGACTGGGGCTGCACTGAGTCAGCATAACAGCCTCTGCCTGCAGGGCTCCCACACAGACCTGATGGAAACTAACACTGCCTGAGCCCCAGGAGGAGGCTGACAGTGCCCCACTACCAGAGGGAATCCTCCTGGAGCCCAGGGGCAGTTTGCATGTCTCTATAGCAGCTGGGGGAATCTCACTTACTGAGCTCATCATTAATGGCAGGGCTGGAGCTGGCCAGGTGTGTCTTCTGGGGGAAGCTCTTTCAAATCCCTCCCAGCAGCTCTCTGTTGCACTTTCTTGCCTGTGATTTGAAGTGTACAATTGAAATGGCAAAGGTCTGTTTCCTAACCAGTAGTGGGTGTGACGAACTGGGACTGTTCTTATTGTTTTCTCTGAATATAGTGTTGTGCCTCAGTGTCTCCTATGCAGTTCTTAAGTATCTAGGTGGTGGGATAAGGGTGTATGGTTGCTGCAGAGCAAAGGGCCAGTGCACCTAAATGCCTGGCACTCTGTCTTCTAGCAACTGATGGCCTGGGCCCCTCCTCTGCAAAGGTGCCAGCTCAAGGTGTTGGAGACAAAGAGATCAGGTGACCTCCTGGCCCGGGAAAGGAACTGAGCAGAGAAGGAGGGGCTGGAGGGACTTTTGATTCTGGAGCTGGCTGGGGACGAAGAGTGAAGTGCAGATGTGGGTGTCTGGCTCACTGCCCCCCAAAATGGACCTGACTGAAGGGTCCTTTTCACTGTACCTAGAAGCTCTGTTTTAAACCGTGTTCTTGTCATCGAATAAACCTCTCTTTTTTTTTGGCTGACTAAGAGTCATGTCTGACTGTGAAGTGGGGGTGCAGGACCCTGTGGCTTCCCCAGGACCCCACTGGGGTGGACTCACTGTGGGAAGCACACAGAGGGGCAGAGGATGCTGAATGCTTCAAGGAGAGACTCAGGAGGTGAAGCCGTGTGAGCTTCTTGCCTTGAAAAAGTCTGGTCCAAGGGAGAGGATGCTCCCTAAAGTCCTGACAGGCTTGGTGGGGAGCAGTTCCAGAGCATCGCCTGGTGACTCCATGACAAGGGGTGACAGTGCCATGTTGCTTCTCTCTGAGCAGTATCCGAGAGTGGGTGAGGGTCCAGGGTAGGGGTGGTGGACTGAGCCATTGCTGCTACCAGAGTCACTCTTCACTGCCCTGTAATGACTTCTGTGGAGAGAAAGGCCTGGACTACCCACAGATTTCCTGAATTTGAAACCCCGTGCCACCAAAAGTTTCTTAGGGCACAAACAAGGCACGGCCGTCCCTGACTAGAATGGCACTAGGCTACACAGCCCTGCTGAAGAGGGCAGCCCTACTGACTCAGGTCACTAGGCCACACAGTCATATTGACTCAGGCC
This sequence comes from Chelonoidis abingdonii, assembly GCF_003597395.2. Lineage (NCBI taxonomy): Eukaryota > Metazoa > Chordata > Testudines > Testudinidae > Chelonoidis > Chelonoidis abingdonii. The sequence continues at coordinate 2,438,632 of NC_133786.1, read as the reverse complement.
TTTAGGCTGCGCAGCCCTCTGAATAGGGCAGACCTACTCACTCTGGCCATTAAACCACACTACCCTGACAGGGAGGGCAGCTATACTGACTCTGGCCAGTGGGCCAAGCAGCCCTGAGGGAAAGGGCAGCCATATTGACTTTTGCCCCTAGGCCACGCTCTCCTGAGACAAAGGGTGATTGCACAGACTCAACTGCAGGGAAATAACTCTCACCCTGCCACAAAAGGAGCTAGAGCACACTTGCCCCTCAACAACTGGTAACAGGGTTTATACTAGTATAGCATCTCCTCATAAATTGGACAGTGAGAGTAAACCACACTGGGATAAGCACTTTTATACTGGTCCCACCGCTCCTTGTGCCCTTCCAGCTTGACTGGGAACCGCTGATGATAACTCTCTGGGAATGGTTTTCCAACCAGTTATGCACCCATCTTATAGTAGCTCCATCTAGGCTATATTTCCCCACTTTGTTTATGAGACAGTCATGAGAGACAGTATCAAAAGCCTCACTAAAGTCAAGATTTACCATATCTACCATTTCCCCTCTATCCACTAGGCTTGTTACCTTATCAAAGAAAGCTCTTATGTTGGTCTGATATGATTTATTCTTGAGAAATCCATGTTGACTGTTACTTATCACCTTACTGTCTCCTAGGTGTTTTCAAACTTGATTATTTGCTTCATTATCTTTCTGTATACTGAATGGTCTGTAATTCCACAGATTCTCCTTAATGTCCTTTTTATAGATTGGCACTTTATTTGTCCTCTGGAATGTCTCCCATCTTCCATGACTTTTTGAAGATAATCACTAAGGGCTCAGACATCTCCTCAGTCAGCTCCTTGTGTATGCTAGGATGTATTTCATTAGGGCCTGGTGACTTGAAAACACCTAACTGTCAAACTGGAGCCAACCTAACAACATGGGGATTAACATAATTGCAAGTTGTTTTCGAACTGTAGCATTGGTATCCTGTCGCTGTCCAGCAAGAGCCAGAGGAGATGGAGCTTGGGGCTTCTGCACTATGCTGAGGTGCCAGTTTTTGCCAAGCCTCACAAACTTCAGGTGACCTATAAAACAGGAGAAAACAAACAGGCAGATTAATGGCAGGAATATTGGGCCATAAAAATGCTATTGAAAAATGCCAGCACCTTCTGTTCCAAAATCAATATTTTGTTACAGTGGGTGTGTATATAACCAGCCGGCCCTTTAAATGCTCTGAGTTGAGGAGACTTGCCAAACCCACATCTCTGTTCCTGTGGAAATGGCAGAGGTGCTAAATGACGTTTTTGTTTCAGTTTCCACAAAAAGTTTAGGAGCGATCACACATCCCATAATGAACATCAGTGAAATTGAGGTAGGATTCGAGGCTAAAATATGGCAAGAACAAGTGAATAACTTAGACAAGCGTTTGTTCCTGGGGGTGTGGTTGCCCAGCCACTCTTGCACCGCTGTAATGATATGGATTTCCAAACTGGTACCGTAACTGTGCAGCAAGGCCCAGAGAAGCATGAGACTGCTGCATCGGAGGGAGAGGAGCACTGCTCCCAGGGACGGTTGGTGTAGCCACGTGGTACATCAGCCAGGCCCATTTCTCAACTTGGCAGTTTCCCCCGTGTTGTGGTCAGGAGCACCCTGACCTCGCACCCCAGCGTTACTAATGAGAACACTGGGGAGTGAGGGGGCTCAGACTCACAGGAAGCAGGGGCTTGCACTCACCTCTGCTTGGCTCCCTGCAGTTTTCCTTTTATGTTAAATTTCATCTCTGGGGATGATCATTAACCTTGATAGCCCATAGGGATGAACTCTGCGGTGCTTAGAGACGACGACACCTCTGACTGCGTGAGCTGGGAGGCACCAAACTCTCAGCCCATCTGGGCATTTCCCTGCTGCTGACACTCAGTTGTACTGACTGTGTTTCCTGCAGAATCAGCACCGGCTGTGCCACCTGGTGTCCTCACCTTCCACTGGACAAAGCAAGTGTAAAAGGGGCTTGCTCAGAGTGCCAGGGTGCACTGACTGCCCCCACCCACAGCAGCTCATCCAGTAAACTGATAGACATGAAACTTGAACACGCACCGCACCAGCCATGGGAGGCTCTGTGTGTTTCTAGCAATATCAGTTGGAAGAGATTAAGCCCATCATTTAGCAAGTCCTAGCCATAAATCTCACTCTGCATAAAATGGGGTAGCTTGTGAGTTAACCACTTGGAGACTCAGACCTCAGGTATGCTGGGGCTGCAGGCAGCCAGGGGGAGTGTGTCTGTCTGCTGTGGTGCCAGCGTGGGTGTTAACCCAGGAAACAATCCCTAAGACAACCTGGAAGTGAATTCACTTTTTACTCTGTTGGTGAAAATGTGCTTTTAAAAGCATTGAATGAGAGAGGCAACCTAATGACAAAAGATGTGGAAAAAGCTAATGTACTCAATGCTTTTTTTGCCTCTGTCTTCAGAAACAAGGTCAGCTCCCAGACTACTGCACTGGGTGGCACAGCATAGGGAGGAGGTGACCAGCCCTCCATGGAGAAAGAAGTGGTTCAGGACTATTTAGAAAAGCTGGACAAGCACAAGTCCATAGGACCGAATGAGCTGCATCCAAGGGTGCTAAAGGAGTCGGCGGATGTGATTGCAGAGACATTGGCCATTATCTTTGAAAACTCATAGTGATTGAGGAAAGTCTCAGATGACTGGAAAAAGGCTAATGTAATGCCCATCTTTAAAACTGGGTCTGTGGATGAGGAGAAAGCAGTGGATGTGTTATTCCTTGACTTTATCAAAGCTTTTGATACAGTCTCCCACAGTATTCTTGCTGGCAAGTTAAAGAAGTATGGGCTGGATGAAAGGACTATAAAGTGGATAGAAAGCTAGTTAGATTGTTGGGCTCAGCGGGTAGTGATCAACGGCTCCATGTCTAGTTGGCAGCCGGTATCAAGCGGACCCCCAAGGGTCAGTCCTGGGTCCGGTTTTGTTCAATATCTTCATTAATGATCTGGAGGATGGCGCAGACTGCACCCTCAGCAAGTTTGCAGATGACACTAAACTGAGAGGAGTGGTAGATACACTGGAGGGTGAGAGGCACATGGAGGAGAGAGAGATGGTGATTGGGGCCATGGGGCTAGATATATAAGGGAAGCAGACAGCAGAGAAACAGGCAGCAAAATGGCATATGCCTGGGCGTGGGAGAGGAGACACATGGTGCCGAAGGAGTACGAAGTGAAATGAAGAGCAGGTAGGTGACCAGGTCTCCAATGACGCTCTAACGCCAACTAAGCAACAATTTTTCAAATAAGATGAAACACTGCTGGACCAAGACAGCGAAAACAGAAACACTTTCCGGGTGTAGTTCTGTTCCATCAGCCGCTGCTGTTGGTTCCACAGGAATGTTTTGGGAATGGTATACACCATGGGGAGCAGGAGGGGAGAAGGGCACATGGCATTGCAGGGCAAGAGCGGGTATTGTGGGTTACATCCACAGCTATTTCCCTGTTAGGATGCAATCCAGGCTGTGACAAAGCTTAGGGAATCTGGGGTCACTCTGATGCTCACCTGTTCTCCATGCCACAGGGACAAAGAATCACATAATTATATGGTGTGGCTACACACACACACACACACACACACACAGATGATATCCACCACTGCGATGCTTTAGCTGCTTCATGGCAGCATGAATGCCATCGTTGGCCAAGAGCCTTCTGCAGAGATAAGATCTTCTTGTACTCCAATTAAAGTCATCAAGAACAGAGTAATAAACTTTATTAGGGCTTATCAGAAGGACATAAAGGTCTCAACAGCGTGAGAGACAAAGCAGCAAATAATTTCTGTAAATGCTAACGAAGCCTTGACATTGCTGGCATCCCTTGGGGGGACACCCACCCATTGACACACCCTACATGGGAGCCACCCTGTATCGCAAAGCTCAGGGCCCCGTGGAAAAGCCTTTTTGCCATTGAAAACCCTCCGGAGGTTTCAGTGTCTGGCCTACGCTGACCTTCCGTGCCACCTAAATGGGAATGAAAAACATGAATTCAGCTAGGGCTCGGCTCACAGAGGTGTTGCCATGCAGAACATTTAGGCACCTGCTGCCTGATGAGACCCTCAGCCCAAGGCTCGCAGACGCCCTGTGCATCATCTGGGGAGAGTTAGGCACCTAAGAAAGGGATCCTCAGTAGACAGCAATGTGAGTTGGGCGCTGCCTGAGCTAGTCCTGTGTGAAATGCAGAGGAAAGGAACAGGGCTTAGGGACAGATCCTCAGAGGTAGTTAGGTGCCTAACTCCCACGGACCTGGGCGTTGTGGCATCTCCCTCTTCTCAGGATTCTCAGCCATGATCCCTCTCCCAGAGCCAGGCACCTAAGCCAGGTCAGCCTTATCTCACAAATAACAGAGAGAGAGAGAGTCAGTCTATCAAAGCCAGTAGCTCAGTTGTCAGAGCGCTCATCTGGGTAAGGGAGACTCGGACTCCAGTCCCTGCTCTCCCTATCTTCGAGCTCCCAGGTGGGTGCCCCATGCACCCGACTATTGAGAATAAAGTGGGGGGTGGTACAGTGGGTGACTCTCAATCTCTCTATTAATGGGGCCAGAGTGCGCAAGAGACTGGGATAGCCTGGTGGTCAAGGTACTCCTGTGATGTACACAGGGTACTCCTGCGGCAAAGTCAGATTCAGTCCCTGCTCCAATAATTATTGAAGTAGTGATACAAAGGGAACAGTTCCAGGAGGAGAGATTGAGAGAGACCTGCCCTGTGGTTCAGGCACTCACCTGGGTACAGGCTGAGTCCAAACCAGGCAGAGGAGGATACAAACCTGGGCCTCCTATATCTCCAATGAGAACTGGTCTATTGGGGAATCTGGGGACAAACACACATGCCTGTCTTTTGTGCCAGGCTTGACCCTATGCCCATGCTCTGAGCATGCCTATGGGATGGGACCCTGCTGGTGAGATAGGCAGGGGAACATCTTGTTTGCAACTCCCACAGGGGCATGGTTTGCACTAGGGCTCCGATCTGTTGGTTAGTCGTGAGGTGTCATCAGGACACAGGAGACTTTGAACGTGGGGGAAAGGTGAGCACTCTGGTGGCCATGAGGGAGGCAGCAGCCGCGCACTGGTTCAGAGAATGTCCGTGGTGCCAATATGTTGGACTTAGGCATCAAAAGAGGCTATTAGGCACCTGCACTTTGTGAATCTGGCCCTAGGTAAATGGAATGTGTCACAGCTTTGCTCTGAGCCAACAGTAAATGCTGGGTCAATAGCCTAGATCCATACAAAATGTATTTATGTCTGAAGGTCACAATGCGAGGGGAAGGGAAGGACTGACAGTATTGCTACCAACAGAGAGGGCTCAGCTCCAGGTTGCTAGCAACACAGTGGTTATGACAGATAAATCAGATGAGCAAGGTAAACATGGTGTAAAGTAGAGCAATGTACATTGTTTGGGACCGGGCTATGAAAGTGACAGGCCTGTGACAAACAGCTAACCCCAAGAGAAGTCAGCAATTAGAGAGGAAATGAATAGAGATGGGAAACTCGATAATGCACACAGTGGTTGGCCTGTCAGAAATCTGACACAGCACAGGAGAGATAAGGAAGTAAACCATTTGCTGACTCTGGGCGTTCATCATCCCATGCCAAGAGCCAGAGCAAGGCCTAAGCACCAAGAAGGGATCAGCCATTTCTAAGGATAACTAGTCATGCAGAGTTACGACAATTCCTGCTAACAGATTCTGAATTTATGTTTGAATTTCCGGCTTCCAGACTTTAGCCAGTCCTTACCTATTGGAGGCCAGAACGAGGCGTAATGTGGGGCTCTTATAGGTAATGTCTGAAGCACCTGGGACTGGCCACTGGCACAGACAGGACACTGGACCTCAGGTCTGACCCAGTCTGGCAGGTCCCATGTTCCACCTTGTCCGTTCCCTTCTCAGGCCCTGTGTTGGCCCTGGACATAGGGAGAATCATACCCAGAACCAACATCAGCTCCTCCAGAGCTTGCCCAAAAGGGGCTCCTGAGCGAGATGAAGAACATCTTGTATGAACTCCTCTGCCGCTGAGGGATCAGAAACACAAGAGGCAGAGGGTTGATCTGCCTGTCCAGCTTTGGATGGGAAACATGAGAAGTCCTATGCTGGAAGGGAAGGCAGGCACAAACGTGTAAAACAAAATTTAAGTACATCAGAAGCAGTAAGCCTGCTAAACAACCAGTGGGGTCACTGGACAATCGAGGTGCTAAAGAAGCACTCAAGTACGATAAGAATATTGCGGAGAAACTAAATGAATTCTTTGCATCGGTCTTCATGGCTGAGGATGTGAGGGAGATTCCCAAACCTGAGCCATTCTTTTTAGGTGATAAATCTGAGGAACTGTCCCAGATTCAGGTGTCATTAGAAGATATTTTGGAACAAACTGGTAAATTAAACAGCAATAAGTCAGCAGGACCAGATGGTATTCATCCAAGAGTTCTGAAGGAACTCAAATGTGAAATTGCAGAACTACTAACTGTAGTCTGCAAAAAGAACAGGAGTACTTGTGGCACCTTAGAGCCTAACAAATTTATTTGAGCATAACAAATGTATTAGTTATTTATTTGTTAGGCTCTAAGCTGCCACAAGTACGTCTATTCTTTTAACTGTAGTCTGTAACCTATCATTTAAATCAGCTTCTGTACCAGATGACTGGAGGATAGCTAATGTGATGCCAATTTTTAAAATGGGCTACAGAGGTGATCCTGGCAATTACAGGCCTATAAGCCTGACTTCAGTACCGAGCAAACTGGTTGAAACTATAATAAAGAACAATATTGTCAGACATATAGATGAACATAATTTGTGAGCAAGGGTCAACATGGTTTTAGTAAAGGGAAAGCATGCCTCACCAATCTACTAGAATTTTTTGAGAGGGTCAACAAGCATGTGGACCAAGGGGATCCAGTGAACATAGTGTACTTAGATTTTCAGAAATCCTTTGACAAGGTCCCTCACCAAAGGCTCTTATGCAAAGTAAGAGGGAAGGTCCTCTCATGGATTGGCAACTGGTTAAAGGATAGGAAACAAAGGGTAGATATAAATAATCAGTTTTCAGACTGGAGAGAAGTCAATAGTGGTGTCCGCCAGGTGTCTGTTCTGGAACCAGTCCTATTGAATATGTTCATAAATGATCTGGAAAAAGGGGTAAACAGTGAGGTGGCAAAATTTGCAGATGATACAAAATTACTAAAGATAGTTAAGACCCAGGCAGACTGTGAAGAGCTACAAAATCATCTCTCACAACTGGGTGATTGGGCAATGTCACGGGATGGAACTCACCCCTGCAGGGCCTCCTGCTGGTCGTCCAGGGAATTAGTGTTTTCCAGCCTCCAGAGTGCCCTCTGCAGGCCAGGGTCCCACTTGCCACTGGGCCTGAGTCCCTCCTGGACCCCGGTGCCCCTTTCAGGCCACGGTGCTTCCCCCTATCAGTACCCCAACAGATCTGGGTCACCCCTTTCCAGGGAACCCCCACCCTCTATCCCCACCTCTCCTCAGACTATGGCTACTGCCAGTCTCAATCTAGCCCTGGTTCACTGGGGCAGACTGCTGTGTAAATGCCACTCATCACCGGCAAGGTGGGGTTGGACCTGCTGCCTCTGCCTACCCTTGGGCTGCCCCGCTGCAACTCCTGTACGCTTTCCAGCCTTTAACAAGGCCTGCAGCCTGGGGGGTTTCCAGGCTGGAGCTCCCCCAGCTCCTCTAGCCTTCCCCCAGCCCTGCTCCACTTTAGGTACCTTCTCTCAGCTCCCTGGAGCCAGGCCCTTCTCCCTCAAGAGCTAGAGGGAGAGTCCTGTCAGCTCCTGGCTTCACTGGCTTTTATAGGGCCAGCTGCAGTCTGATTGGGGCGTGGCCCAGCTGTGGCTGTTTTCCCAATCAGACGAGGCTTTAGCTCCCAGCCCAGCCCTCTCCCAGGGCTGGCTTCAAGCCCTTCAGGGCAGGAGCGGGTGACCACCCTGCAACAGGCAACAAAATGGCAGATGAAATGTAATGTTGAGAAATGCAAAGTAATGCACATTGGAAAGCATAATCCCAACTATACATATAAAATGATGAGGTCTAAATTAGCTTGACCACATCAAGAAAGAGATCTTGGAGTCATTGTGTGATAGTTCTCGAAACTCCAATGGATGTGCAGCAGCCACGTCAAAAAGCAAACAGAATGTTGGGATTAGTGTTCAGAAAGGGATAAGATAATAAGGACTAAAGAATATTCATGTTGACCGGCTCATATCAAATCCATGGATGGTACACCCACACATTGAATACATAGTGTATAGATGTTGGTCGCCCCATCATCAAAAAAGATATGATTGAATTGGAAAAAGCTGTTCAGAAAAGGGCAACAAAAAATCTGAATATAGGTAATGGCACAGCTTACCGTATGAGTATGAGAAGAGATTAATAAGAAAAGAGATGCCTAAGGGGAGATATGATTGAGGTCTATAAAATGATGACTGGTGTAGAGAAAGTAGATAAGGAAGTGTTGTTTACCTCTTCTCATAACACAAAAACTAGGGGTCACCAAATGAAATTAATAGGCAGCAGGTTTAAAACAAATATAAGGAAGTATTTTTTCACACAATGCACAATCAACCTGTGGAACTCCTTGCCAGAGGATGTTGTGAAGGCCAAGACCATAACAGGGTTCAAAAAAGAACTAGATAAATTCATGCAGGATAGGTCAATCAATGGCTATTAGCCAGGATGGGCAGGAATGGTGGCCCTAGTGTCTGTTTGCCAGAAGCTGGGAATGGGTGACAGCGGTTGGATCACTTGATGATTACCTGTTCTGTTCATTCCCTCTGGGGCACCTGACAGGATACTGGGCTAGATGGACCCAGTAGGGGAATTCTTATGTTCTTATGCCAGTTCCATGAGAATTTGATTCATAAACAGAGAATCTTTGCACCTGCTAAAACTCATACAGCTTTTAGATGAAGGAGAAGGAAGAAATGACCTGACTGAAATCTATTCACAAAAAGTTCAGGCAGATTTGCATTTCTTGGAAGAGCTTGTCGGAGAGTGGATCAGGAGGAATGACTGATCATGCCATTTCCCCTAGAACCTGAGCTGGGCCCTCAAGACTTATAGCCCCAGGGCCAGAGGGGCCAAATCTATGGATGAAGCAGGAACAACAAGTCCAGGAGTTTATCTAGACTGTCCCAACAGTTTTCTTAAAGGCATCTGGCCATACATGTATTGTGTTTCACCACACAGAAATAGAATGGGGAAAAAGGGTACACGACACTTCAGACCACTACCAAGACACAAGTGGAACATAGTATGTAAAGAATTACAGGCTGGACCTGGGCATGGTGGAAGAGTCCCACAGCAACTGGCATAGCCTGATCATTCTCATTCCGAAACTGTGTCCAAGTTGGATGCATACCCCATGCTATGAGTTTCAATGCATGGGTGAGACAATGGTGCAGAGAGGAGGGGTTTAGATTTATTAGGAACTGGGAAAACTTTGGGGATGGGGGAGCCTATACAGGAGGGATGGGCTCCACCTAAACCAAAGTGGAACCAAACTCCTGGCACTCAACATTAAAAAGGTTGCAGAGCAGTTTTTAAACTAGGAGATGGGGGAAAGCTGATTGCTGCAGTGGACCACATGGATCGGACAGAGACTTCTTTTAGAGGAGAGCCTATTGATAGAGATTCTCTAGGTTTTAGTCAGAAGGAGAGACCAGATCAGATGAGAAACATTCACATAACAAAGAATCCAGAACATCAGAAAAGGGCAGACAAATGAACAGTGACAAGTTTTTAAAGTGCTTGACCACAAATGCTAGAAATCTAAATAATAAGATGGGTGAACTAGAGTGCCTTGTTAAAGGAGGATATTGACATAATAGGCATCAGAGAAACCTGGTGGAGTGAGGACAATCAATGGGACGCAATCATTCCAGGGTACAAAATATATTGGAAGGACAGAACAGGTCATGCAGGGGGGTGGGAGTTGCACTATATGTGAAAGAAAATGTAGAATCAAATGAAGTAAAAATCTTAAGTGAATCCACATGTTCCATAGAATCTCTATGGATAGTAATTCCATGCTCTAATAAGAATATAACATTAGGGATCTATTATCGACCACCTGACCAGGACAGTGATTGATAGTGATGATGAAATGCTGAGGGAGATTAGAGAGGCTATCAAAATTAAGAACTCAGTAATAGTGGGAGATTTCGATTATCCCCATATTGACTGGGAACATGTCACCTCAAGATGAAATGCAGAGACAAAATTTCTCAATACTTTAAATTACTGCTTCTTGGAGCAGCTGGTAGGGGAACCCACAAGGGGAGAGACAATTCTCGATTTAGTCCTGAGTGGAGTGTAGGAGCTGGTCCAAGAGGTGACTATAACAGGACCACTTGGAAATAGTGACCATAATATAATAATATTTAACATTCCTGGGGTGGGAAGAACACTTCAACAGCCCAACACTGTGGCATTTAATTTCAGAAAGGGGAACTATGCAAAAATGAGGGAGTTCGTAAAACAGAAATTAAAAGGTACAGTGACTAGAGTGAAATCCCTGTAAGTTGCAGGGACACTTTTCAAAGACACCATAATAGAGGCCCATCTTAAATGTATACCTGTAGGGAGGTTCGTCTGGGACTCATCCCTCTCCAGGGTGGTGGGGAACCAGACCGCCTCACTACTTCTGTCAAGTGTGTTGGGGCAAACAGTCAGTAGCTCAGGCCCTCAGGGAGGCTGAGCAAAGTGTTCAGTGTTAGCAGTTCCAGGCCCTGGATCAGGCAGGGGCTGAACAAACAGTTGAGCAGCAAACCCCAGGTTTCTGACTCTAAGCAGCCATGGAGAGGGGGTGGCTGCAACCCACAAGGTGGGTGGCAGGGGGGATGCAGGTCCACCCACTCTACTGCGTCCTGGCCCAGGGCCCTAGCAGCGACAGAAAATCCTCTGCTGTGTCAGTGGGGATCCTGACCGCAACACACTGACATTGGCTCTGGCGGTGCTGCAGCCAGACTAGGGTCAGCTGCTCCTGGGCTACTTCCTTTCTCCTCCTCTAGAGGTACCTGGGTCCGGATGGCGTCCTCCAAGGGGTCACACACCATGGGCTCCTCAGGGTAACTGGCACATGGTTGGCTTGGCAGCTCCTCAGGGTAACTGGCGAGTGGCAGGCTTGGCAGCGTCTCTGGGCTCGGGCTAGCATCAGGCATCGGCTGGTCTGGCCAGTCCTCAGGTCGGCCGCTGATTGCCATGCTCTCCCAACTGGGAGCTATGCCACATGCGTCTGGCCTCTCCGGTGGCTGAGTTCCAAGTGAGCTCTGGGGTCGGGCTTTTATACTTCCTGTCCTGCACCTTGACCTCTGAGGGGCAGGCGCAGGATTTGCTGGCTCCGCCCACTTTGGTGTCCAGAGAAGCTCGTCCCTCTCCGGGGCAGCAGGGAACCAGACCGCCTCACTTCAATACCCCAAATTAAAAAACACAGTTAAAGAACTAAAAGAGAGCCACCGTGGCTTAACAGCCATGTAAAAGAAGCAGTGAGAGATAAAAAGGCATCTTTTAAAAAGTGGAAGTCAAATCCTAGTGAGGTGAATAGGAAGGAGCATAAGCACTGCCAAATTAAGTGTAAAAGTGTAATAAGAAAAGCCGGAAAGGAGTTTGAAGAACAGCTAGCCAAAAACTCAAAAAGTAATAACAAAATGTTTTTGAGTACATCAGAAGTAGGAAGCCTGCTAAACAACCAGTGGGGCCCTGGACAATCGAGATACAAAAAGAGCACTTAAAGACGATAAAGTCATTGCAGAGAAACTAAATGAATCTTTTGCTTCAGTCTTCACGGCTGAGGATATTAGGGAGATTCCCAAACCTGAGCTGGCATTTGTAGGTGACAAATCTGAGAAATTGTCACAGACTGAGGTGTCACCAGAGGAGGTTTTGGAATTAATTGATAAATGTGACAATAACAAGTCTCTGGGACCAGATGGCATTCACCCAAGAGTTCTGAAAGAACGCAAATGTGAGGTTGTGGAACTATTAATTAAGGTTTGTAACCTGGTCCGCTGTTAAATCAGCTTCGTTACCGATCCAATACTGAAGGCATAAGCCTAGAGTAGACAGCCAAATATTAAAGAAGAGCGTCGATATGGAGGATGATCCTGGGCAATTACAGACCATAAGTCTACTACATCATACTGGGCATGGATGAGTTGAAGACGAATCAAATATAAGGAATAAAGATTGTCAAGACACATAGAAGGAACAATAATATTGGTTGGGCAAAAGTCAACGTGGTTCTATAAAGGAAAGAAATCATGTCTTATTAATCTATATGATTTCTTGGAAGGATCAACAATATGGTAGAAGCAAGGGGATCCAGTGTACATCAGTATAGAGCCTTAGATTTCCAGAAAGGCCCTGGACAAGGTCTCTGCAACCAAGAGGCCTCTTACGTCAAATTAGAGTTCCAGGGATAGAGGGGAAGGATCCTTTCATGGGATGGACTGTTAAAAGACAGGAAAATGTTATTTCAAATGGAGAGGTAACTATGTCGGTGTTCCCGAAGGGTCATCCGGACCAATCCATTCAGACTTATTCATAAATATTTGCAGAAGGGTAAACAGTAGTTGGCAAAGTTCTGCCAGATGATATCGTAAATCTACTCGAATGATAGTAAGGACCGAAATAGCAGACTGCGAAGAACTCAAAATGGTCTTGACAGAGAACTAAGTGATGGGCAAAGCAAAATGGCAAATGAAATTCCATGTGATAAATAGTGTAGAAGTAATGGCAGCATTGAGGAAAAAATAACCCCACATACATACAAATGATGGGGCATTTACTACAGCTAATGCAGGAAAAAGATCTTGGGATCACATGATAGCTCGGGTAAGGATGTCCCCGCGGAGAGTGTGCATGGGCAATCAAAAAGGCCAAACAGGATGTTAGGATAATAAAAGGGGAATAAGAATAAGACTGAGAATTGCTTATGTCCATATATAATCCAGGTACGCCTACATCTGAATTACTGCATACACGAGTGGTCTCCTTCATTCTCAAAAAGATATACTAGCATTAGGAAAAGATTCCAGAGAAGGTAACTAAAATGATTAGGGGTTGTGAACGGTCCATATGAGGAGAGACTTAAAGAGCTAGGGACTTTTCAGCTTGGAAAGAGGAACTAAGGTGAGATATAATAGAGTATATAAATACATGAGTGTATGTTGGAGAAAGAAAATTATTACTGGTCCCATCAAATAGAAAATAGGGCACAAAAAATAATGGCCAACAGGTTTAAAACAAATAAAAGGGAAGAAAATTAAAAACATAAGAATCTTCTTCACCCAACACGAGGTTCAATACTGTGGAACTCCTTGACCTAAGAGTTGTGAAGCGCTAGAGCTATAACAGATGTTTAAAAAAGAACTGGATAATGCAATGGAATTAAGTCGTATTATATGGTTATTGCACAGGATGGGTAAGGAATGGTGTCCCTAGTGTCTGTTTGTCAGAGGGTGGAGATGGATGGCAGGAGAGAGATCACTTGATCATTACCTGTTAGGTTCATTCCCTCTGGGGCACCTGGCATTGGTCACTGTCAGTAGTCAGGATACTGGGCTGGATGGACCTTTGGTCTGACCCAGTCTGGCTGTTCTTATGTTCTTATGTACCTGTTGGTGAACTGGGAGAGCTGCTACCTCATTCCCCTAAACCCCAAAGTTAGGATTTAACTTCTATAATTTAATAGAAATAGTTTAAGGGTAATTCCCTGTGTATTAGCAATATGTTAACTTAAGCCAAGGGTGGAGCCATTATGTAATCTTTTAGACCATTGGCTTATGGTGCTTATCTTGTCTTGTCGATAGAACCTATCCAGGGGCTTCGGAAAACCCATCCCCGTCGCTTCTCTCCTCCCATGGCACCCTATATAATCTATTGTAATTAATTGTTGGGCAGTGTCTCTGAGCCTAATAAGCAAAGTGACACTCCACCAGCGCTGTGCATAATAAAGTCCTATGCTTGACTCTACACAGTGTCCATATCTGTTCCTTAACAGAGGTTGCTGAACAAGGTATTAAAACCATATAACTGATCAGCAGTGGCATATATTGGTGATATCGTTGTGTACTGCAAGGCTTGGGGAGACTACTTCACACACATCTCACAGTAGTCTTACAGACCCTCTGAAACATAGGACTGATGGAAAACCCATCTAAATGTAAATTGGCCAGGTGACCTGGGCTATATGGGGCTGGGGTGTGGGGCAGTGTTGCCTACGACCTCTGCAAGGGAAGGTGCAAGGTTGGCAGGACTGACCCATCGAAAGGCAGGTTTCAGAAAAGCGTCACAAGAGTGATTAAACTGTTAGAAAACCTGCCTTGTAGAGATAGACTCAAGGCACTCAATCTATTCAGCTTAACAAAGAGAAGGTTAAGGGGTGTTTAGATCACAGTCTGTAAGTACCTACACGGGGAACAGATTTTTAACAATGAGCTCTTCAATCTAGTAGAGAAAGGTAGAACATGGTCCAGTGGCTGGAAGTTGAAGCTAGACACATTCAGACTGGAAATAAGGTGTAATTGGAACAACTTACCAAAGGTCATGGTGGATTCTTCATCAGTGCCAATGTTTAAATGAAGACTGGACTTGTTTCTGAAAGAGCTGCTCTAGGAATTATTGTGGGAAGGTTTTTGGCCTACGTTTTACAGGAGGTCAGACTAGATGATCACAATGGTCCCTAGTCTTAGAATCTAGGAATCTATAATTCATAGCTTCAGTAAAACACATAGTCTGATTGTTATAAATGTACATCAAGCACTACATATTTCCTAACAACCCCCAAACCTTCAGGGCCAGAGTACAGTCCAGCACAGCACATTAATGTGGCTAACCATTAAAGTGCTCTTTTAAAGCCTACCTCAACCTCATAGCTCCACCCTGAGCTCTTGTAATGGCCCTTGTGTCTGGTTGTTCAAACTCATCCGACAGCCGCTGTACCTGCATCCTGGCAGTACCTTTTCTCCATTTGCTTCGCAGATATTATGCAGAACACAACATGCAGTATAAGCACTGGGATATTTTTCTCACTGAGATCCAATCTGGTGAGTAAACACTGCCAAAGTCCCTTCAATCTACTCAAACCACATTCAGCTGTAATTCTGCACTTGCTGAGCTGGTAGTTGCATCTTTCCTTGGTGCTGTCAAGGTGGCTGGCATACAGATCATGAGCCAGGGGAGCAAGGGTAGGCTGGGTCCTGCACAATCACTGTGGGCATTTCAATATTGCCAATTATGATCTGCCTGTTGGGAAAAAAATGTCTCTGCTTGCAGCTTTCTGAACAGTGGTATTTTCTTAAAGATGCAAATATCATGCTCCTTCTCTGACCAGCCCACATTGATGTCGGTGAAGTGTCCCTGGCAATCCACTAAGGCTTGCATAACCATAGAAAAGGAACCCTTTCTGGTGCCAAAATATGGATGTCCAAAGTTCAGGAACCCCATTGCTGAAAATCCACCCACAAAGCAGGAGATGATTAATGGCCCTGCACTCTTGCATGGCAACAGCCTCCACTGTGGATTTTCAAACTCCAAAATGATTCCCCACTGACCAGTAGCAATACAGCTGTGCAAGCTTCTGGAGTGTGATCATCACTCACTTCTTCATTGTCAGTGCAGCTCTCATTCTACTAAGATGGAGTAATAGGACACTGCCTTTCAGATGCTATGGCAAGGATGGAGGTTATTCATGGGTTGAGGACAGGAGTTTTCAGGATAAGTCTACACTCCAGTGTAATCCCAGGCTCTGACTCAAGCTCAAGCCTAACTCCCTTTCCATCTACATGCAAATCAGACTAACCCAGGGCTTAGTCCCAGGGTACCAGGACCCTCCTGGGCTGCAGAGTCCAAGCCCAAGTCAAGCTGGGACCCAGAGTTTGATCCTTATTGCTTTGCAGTGTAGACACAGCCTCCCTTGACTCATGTCCAGGAAGTCTACCAAAAGTATCTACATGCCCATGGGCCAACTTTCTTTGTCCTCTTAGTCCCAAGAATCTCTAAAGTACTCAACTCAAAATGGAAGCCAGCCACCTTGGTGTACAGCAGTAGCTCAGTGAGTCGTCATTCACCTTTCCATCATATTCTGACCACTGAGCTCCAAATTCCCCGTTGGAAAGCAGAGCCTTTCATGTGTGCAATGGAGACTGACCAGAAGAAGCTTTTTACAAAGGGTGCTGCATCATAGTCATGGGGAAACAGCCAGATTTTGGTGAATCTCTGGTGCGAGGTCAGCAAAACTGTAGACTTTAACAAAAGTACCAGAAATGACCACGTAGATAGCAAAAAAAGCTTTGCAAATTTTCTGGACTGATGACCTGTGCAGGGAGCAGATCAAGAGGTTCACAAGTGAGTACTGGAAGACCAGGTACCAGAACTGCACCTGGGCAACTTGCTAACCTCATTCCTGTTTTATAAGGTGTTTGACTGGATGCTGAGCACCACACCCATCACAGAACCAATGGTGTGCATGACGATCTGGTCAGTCGGGATGGTGACAGATGGAAATCAGCAGCAGGCTTTGAGCGAGGACCATCAAATCACTCTGTTGCTGAAATTGGTCCCACAGCAGGCTGTGAAATAGGATCAGCAACAAATTCTGGGTCCATACTTGGAGGAGCTGTTTGATGCCCCTGCCCCTTTCCCCCTGAAGTAACATCCCACTGCTGAGCCTGCAGCAAACCCAGAGGAGACAAAAAGAACAGGACAAAAAGAACAGAGTTAGTCTCTAAGGTGCCACAAGTACTCCTGTTCTTTTTGCGAATACAGACTAGCATGGCTGGTACTCTGAAAAGAGAGGAGACAGAATCTTCCTCCGAGCCTGGTAAGTTTCTGGCTCCATTTAAAAATTAATTACTACAGCAAAGCAACAGTTATGGGAATCCGCTACTACCAGCATGTGCCCACTGATGGCAGATTGTATCCCAGCATCTTGTCATCCTTCAACCCCCTTCCCCACCCCTTTCCTTCGCATGGCTTTCAGAATGGCAGCTGGGAAATGCAAACAGTAAATATCATCTTTGAAAAGCATTTTCACTGGACAGGCACTGATTTTTTTTCTAGGGTCATTCATTTTTTCCTTAAAGTAATAATGGCTTTACGTTTGCTGCTCTGTAGTCACTCAACGGTCTGTGGAGCTGCCAGGCAACAGTGAAGTCTCTGTGTGTGTTTGGGAAAATGTGTTTTGTTTCCAAATCTAGCCCATTTCAGTTCGAAGTAGTCCATGCAGTCTTTAGGGGACAAAATCATTTCTCCCAAGTATGACTGAGATGTCAGTTTTTGTCCAGAAATGTGCCAGGGGAGCGATGAGGAAGGCTGCGGAGTTCTGCACGTTTGCATGCAGGCATAACAGACTATGCCATGTGGAAGCTAACACAGCATCCTATTAATTTCCTCTTGGATTCTGACCAAATCCCAGATGCTGATAGATGGGTGCTTTTCCTGAAGCAGGAACTCCAGCTAGGCAGTCACATTGCAGGGAAAAGTGTATATTCCAGGGCCACCTTGATAGCTGGCCAACCCATTCCACTCATAGATGTGCTGGTCAGTCACTATACATTTGAATACTTTGGCTGCATACACCACAAGTTTCCCACCAGCAACTTGAAATAACATCTCCCTTTGCCTCCATAAGAACAATTATATGATCCAAAACATGAAAGGCTGAAATGATTGAAGAAACCTTTTGTTGCAAGGCCATCCCCACTTCAACTAGTTATGCAAAATTTATCAAACGGAAACAGCATGCAGAAAAGGACCTAGGGGTTACAGTGGAATAGAAGCTGGATGTGAGTCAACAATGTGCCCTTGTTGCCAAGAAGGCTAACAGCATTTGGGCTGTATAAGTAGGGGCATTGCCAGCAGATTGAGGGACATGATAATTCCCCTCTATATGACATTGGTGAGGCCTCATCTGGAGTACTGTATCCAGTTTTGGGCTCCACACTACAGGAAGGATGTGGGAAAATTGGGAAGAGTTCAGAGGAGGGCAACAAAAATGATTAGGGGGCTGGAGCACATGACTTATAAGGAGAGGCTGAGGGAACTGGGACTGTTTAGTCTTCAGAAGAGAAGAATGAGGTGAGATTTGATAGCTGCTTTCAACTACCTGAAAGGGGGTTCCAAAGAGGAAGGATCTAGACTGTTCTCAGTGGTAGCAGATGATAGAACAAGCAGTAATGGTCTCAAGTTGCAGTGGGGGAGGTTTAGGTTGGATAGTAGAAAAAACTTTTTCACTAGGAGGGTGGTGAAGCCCTGGAATGGGTTGCCTAGGGAGGTGGTGGAATCTCCTTCCTTAGAGATTTTTAAGGCCTGGCTTGACAAAGCCCTGGCTAGGATGATTTAGTTGGGGATTGGTCCTGCTTTGAGCAGGGGGTTGGACTAGATGACCTCCTGAGGTCCCTTCCAACTCTCATATTCTGATTCATTGTCTCTGCACTTCTATAAATGTGATTAACCAGGCTGTGTCAAGGGCTGTTCTGTGGACTGAAGCATCCCTTTCACAGTCTGCTGGGGTTCAGTTTTGAACTGTAACATTTTATGTCCTTGAAATTTCACAATAATTAATTCTGTGCTCCTTCACTGAGCTCTTTGAGACAATAACCCTCTGTGTCTTGTCCAGTTTCAGGCCCCTTGACCTCTACTAGCTGCTGTATGTCCACAACTTGACTCTGGGCTCAACGTACTTTCACGGATAGTTCCAGGAGGAATCATATCCATGATGAAGTTATGATCAGAGTTCTTGAAAGGGCTGACAAGCAGATCCAGTACCAGGAGCAGAGAGACTGGAGAAACGGCATGCTGAGAGGCAGGCGGAAAGACTGAGGCTCCCCACACAGCTGGAGGACATGCTGGTTTCAGCATGGGAGCAGGCAGCAATGTTCCTGGAATGAGAATAGTGGCTAAGGAAGGACAATAGAGGACAACAAAGAGAACTGTTTGAGCAACTCACCTCCATCATGTCTGGAAGAGTACCAACTCCTGCTGCCTCTTCCACACCATGGTCTGATCCCTCTGCAATGTACCCTCTGCCCAGAAGTAGCTCAGACAACTCCATGTCTGGGTGGCCCATGCAATCAGGCCCCATGAGTGTCTGGGCAGGGCACCTAAGACCTGTGCAGCCTTCCTTCTGAACCCCTCTCCTGTGGATACATCCATCCCCCTCCCCTGGCACCAAGTGTGTGGAAAACAGGGCAAGAAGGGAAAGAAGAATATGGGGCCAGGAGACATGCAGCGGGGAGGGGAGAGGAGTGAGTTGTGTCTACAGCGTGTTCTGCACTTTACTTTTTTTTGTTTTGGAAATGTTCTGTTACTTGGGTTTGGGGGTCGTTTTGTTTTGCTGACCTGTCTGACAATTGTTGAAGATCTACTGTTTTATAATATGTTCATAAATAAAACATTTTATAACATCAAGGATTTTGATTGCTATTACTGCATCCCATTATATAATCATGATTTGCGATAATAAAACTAAAAATAAGAACAGGAGCAATTATACATGACTAAGCAAACACTTCTCCTCTACACAGTTAGGTACAGCAATTCACACTTTAATAATTTCCTTACAAGATCCTATGCCGTGATTCATTGCCGCCCCCCTCCACCCAAATCATTACTCATCATGTCATTTATAAGTACATTGCATGGCAATCAAGCCCCCTAACACCCAAGCACTGACTCTCCACAATTAATTAACCCTTTTCTCCCCACAAGCACATTCATAGCAGAGCTATTGCCCCTATTCCATTGGGCCATGCAAGTCCGTAATGTGGAAGCACAAAGCATCCCTAACTTTTGTGCCTGGGTGCATCAAGCTCCAGGTGTGGCAGGTGCACTTTCTGGCTGAGGTACCGATCCAGCAACCTCTCGCTGTCACAGGTCCATTCAGGGAGGAAAGGCCCACCTCTTTCTTCACACAGATTGTGAAGAGCACAGCAAGCCACAGTGATGCAGACAGCATTGAAGACACTCGTATTCAAACGGGGCTGAAGACATCTCCGGTGGGATTTCAATCTGTCAAAAGCACATTCAGCAACCACTGTGCACCTGCTGAGAGTGTAATTAAACCATCTTCTGCCAGAGCTGCTGACATCAGGGTACAGTTTCATAAGTCAAGGCAAAAATTAGGTACACAGGGTCCCCCAGAATGCTAGTGGGGACACTAACTCCATTTATGACACTGTCATGTGGTGGGAAGAGTGTCCCAGCTAGGCCATGAATGTAGACTGCTGATCAGTGAAAACCTCTGGCATCATGGACTTTCTCTGTGCAGCCTCCATTAAATCACCCTTTGTGGTCCGCAAGGACCTGTAGTACCCTTTGTGATTTATATACTCATGTGCTCCTTGAGGAGGCCAAACTATGGGCACATGGGTCCCATCAATGGCCCCAGCACAGTTAGGAAACCCCATTCTCTCAAAGCCAGCAATTGCCTCTGGAATAGTTTTAATGCCACTCACCTTGGGATAACAGCGGAGGCTAACACAGGGAGTTTGCCTGGGAGTTCGCCTGGGGAGAGTGCCCTGAGGCTTTCATCTTGCAGGGTCCTCTGAGTAGTTACTTCAGCAGCTGAGGAAGTTCTTAGAAGGAAGAAATTATGAAAGGTGAGCGTTCAGCTGTTGTTACCTGCACAGGATGTGCCATGTTTGTCTTTCTTCCACAGGACAGAAGCACCTTTGTCTGTAAAAAAGTGTAAGCTGGTCTCCGTGTTGGAAGAGAAGGTTCGAGGTCTGGAGAAACAAGTATCAACCTTGCATTGCATAAGAGAAAATGAAGATTTCCTGGACAGACATTAGGATATGCTTCTATGGGCACAACATTCTGAAGAATCAGAGCAAGCTGTGCAGGGGGTACAGAAGGATGGTGAAGAAATTTGGCAGCATGTGACCTTCAGAAGAAGAAAGAGGAGCATCCATGTACCAGCAATGCAGATACAGGTGAGCAACCATTTTCATGTTCTCTCCGCAGGTACTAATGCGGAGAGTAGACTAGATGATGCTTCTGAGGGAAGGGAGCAGAAGGAGACTCCACCAATTGGAAGGCATGAGATGCACTGTCCTAGGGATGGGGGTTCCATGACCACTGCTCCCAAGAGAAGGAGGCAGATGGTGGTGGTTGGGGACTCCCTCCTCAGGAGGACTGAGTCATCTGTGTGCCACCCCAACCGAGAAAAACAAGAGGTCTGCTGCTTGCCAGGAGCTAGGATTCACGGTGTGACAGAGAGACTGTCGAGACTCATCAATCCCTCAGATCACTACCCTTTCCTGCTTCTCCATGTGAGCACCAATGATACTGCCAAGAATGACCTTAAGTGGATCACTGAAGACTATGTGGCTCTGAGAAGAAGGATAAAGGAGTTTGAGGCCCAGATGGTGTTCTTGTCCATCCTCCCTGTGGAAGGAAAAGGCCAAGGTAGAGACTGTTGAATCGTGATGGAAGCAGAGTCAGGATGAGCTCTACCCTGACATCTGGTGGTGAATTATGGGGAGTGTGGAAAGAAATTTTAGGTATTTGCATTGGCACACCCACCCCGCTTAGCATAGCCCACGGCAGCCTGGGATGGTTATTTTGACAGCTCTGGGATCTCCAATTTCTGTGTTATTGGGGCAGGAGGAATAAAGTGTTGTCACCCTCATTATGTGAATGAGGAACAGTGAGACTGCTTTATGACAGAGATGTCTCAATATCAATTAAGTAGAACTTGATGGACAAGGAACTTGGGTGCCAAAGCCCACTGAAATGAGAGAGGCTGGGGACTGGTGTGTGTAACTGATGGTATGGGCCTTCTTTGAGGGCCTGGAACACCAATTGCACAACCTCCTCTCTCCACTGTTGAAGAGTAGAGCTAATTTTGATTCCATTAGGAGTCCATCTAGAGGCTCCTGAACTGAATTCACATTGGGCCAGTGGTGCACCAGCACCGGGGCTCCCCTACTACAAGCTGAAATCACTAAAAGAGCTAAGCTTACTGAGCTGAGATCACTGAGTTCTGTGTTAACTAGTGGGGGAGCCTGAAGATCTATCGCTAAGTGGCTGGCAGAGCGAAGCAGTTTGCAGCATGTTGGAGCAGCCCATGGAACAGTAAGCAGAGTGGAGCGGTTTGCGGGGACGGCTGGAGTGGCACACAGGTCAGCTGGAGGAGTGGCACAGCTGGTGTACTGGAGCTGGTCATGGTGAAGGCTGCAGCAGAACTCCAAGGAGAGGCAGAGCAATTGGCCCTGGCCCACGTAAGGTGCCCCTTAACACCCTGTGTGTACCCCCCCCCCATTTCCACCCAGGCTGGGGGGTAAAACTCTGTAGATAAACTTTTGAACTCTGGGGTGGCACTGACCAGAGAATTTCGGGTTGTTGGACTTTGGGCTGATTGGACTTAAGACCCTAAGGGGGAAAGGACATTGCCAAACGTACTTGGAGGTGATTTTTTGCTTATGGTTTTTGTTATAATTCTATTTGTGGTGTTTCTCCAACGTGATGCTGCATTCTTTCCCTCCTTTATTAAAAGGATTTTGCTACACTCAGACTCCGTGCTTGTGAGTGGGGAAGTATTGCCTCCTAGAGGCGTGCAGGGGGGTGGTATGTAATTGTCCCAGGTCACTGGGTGGGGGCTTGAGCCGGTTTTACATTGTGTTATTGAAACGGAACCCCCTGGATACAGAACCCGGCCCTTGTTGCTGCCAACTCAGAGGGGCAGAAGGGTTACAGTGAAAATCAACAAATGGCTACGCAGGTGGTATCGGGAGGAAGGCTTTAGATTCTTTGACCATGGAATGGTGTTCCAAAAAGGAGGAGTGTTAGGCAGAGACGTGATCCACGTAACAAAGAGAGAGAAGAGCATCTTCACAAGCAGGCTGGCTAACCTAGTGAGGAGGACTTGAAACTAGGTTCACTGGGGGAAGGATACTAAATCCCTGAGGTAAGTGGGGAAATGGGACACCAGGAGGAAGCACAAGCAGGAGAGCGCAAGAGGGGAGGACTCCTGTCCCATATTGGGAAAGTGGGACGATCAGCGAACTATCTTAAGTGCCTATACACAAATGCAAGAAGCAGGGATAACTGGAAACAAACAGGGAGAACTGGAAGTCCTGGCACAGTCAAGGAACTATGATGTGATTGGAATAACAGAAACTTGGTGGGATAACTCACATGACTGGAGTACTGTCATGGATGGATATAAACTGTTCAGGGAGGACAGGCAGGGCAGAAAAGGTGGGAAAAAAGGTGGGGGGGGAAAAGTTTTTTGCCGCATTGTTAATGGTTTGTAAGAGCCGCTTTTGTTAATGGAAAACTTTTTTGCTTTTCCAGAGGCCTTTCTTGCCTAACGAAACTGACAACAAAAAAAAAAAACCTTGAGAGTTCCTCTTCTGGGGGGATTCAAGTTTTTTTTTAGGGAAAGTGGAGGTTGCAACAAAACCGGGTTTGAGGTTTGAATGGGTGGGGGATCTTTGGGCGCTATAGAACCCCCTATTACCACCAGGAAAACCCCCCAGGGGGAATTGAGGTGGAACCCCGAGGCCCCCCCCCCTGTTTTTTCTTCCCTGCAAACTAAACAGAAGAAGTTTTTAACTGAGATTTCACAAGGGCCCCAGGGGTTTTCCCTGGTTCTTTCAAAAATGGGGGTTGGAGGACTTTTTTCAGTCCACCCCCCCATATTTTTATCTGCCTGGGGGAAGAGCAATACAAAATTTTAGCGAGCGGTGCCCCCAGAAACCAAAAAATCCAGGAAACAAAAGTTTTTTTTTGGGCAAAGTTTTTTTTTTTGTAAGGGGAAAAAAAAAAAAAAAACATTTTCCCCTGGTTCTTGGGGCAAGGTGCTGGGAGGGGGGAAAAACCAAAAACTAGGGGGCAGAAAAAAAGCTTTTCTGACCTTGCTGACATGCACCTGGGTTGATTAGTAAACCCAAAAAATAAACTGGAAGTGAAGAAGAAGGGAAGGGGAAACCTGACACAAGGAGCAAAGGAGAAATTTACGTCAGAAATACCGCCCTGGAACTTTCCCAAAAAAAAAAGGCAGACTTTTTGACTCCTTCAGGGGGGGACTGATGGGCCCCAAGGAATTCCTCCCCCCCCTGGGGGGGAAGGGGAAGAATAAAACCAGTAATGGGGGAAAGGGGGAAGTTGGCTGTATTTTAAAGAAGTTTTTTTTCAGGAAAAAACCATCACGATGGTAGGAAAATAAACCCCCTGGCAGGCTCATTGTAAAAATTTTTTAAAAGTGAAAAGCCCCCCCCTTATTTTTGAGGTTCTTCAAAGGAAAGGCAAAAAACCCTTATCAAGAGTGGAAATTTTGTTGGTCAAATGGAGTTGTAAGGAGTTAGTTTAAAAAAGTATTGCTTGGGCAAGGGTGAAACCAGAGTTAAGGGCCTTAAAAGGTCACCAAGTTGGAAAATTTTTTCCCCTTTGGTTGAAATCTTTATGGTAACAAAAGGTTTCACAAAACAAAAAGAATTTACAAAGAAGAAAGTGGAAAAGTGTTAGGGAAACAAAATGAGGAAACCAGGGAGGAAGTGTATAAAAAAAAAAAAATATTTGCTTGCCTCAGGCATTGGCCAGGAAAGAGTTTGAAAAACCTGGCTGCAGGGGGCAAAGGGGGCCAAAAGGTCACCACTCTGGGGCGTTGCAGCCTGAGGCAAAAGGAAAATATTTTTTTTAAAAAGAGTACCAAAAAGAAGGGTTTTCTTCAAAGGGTATGTTTAAAGGGCAAAAAACAAAAAGGGTGCTAAAAAAGTTTTTGGTGGAGGAAAGAAAGTTGGGTGGGGGCCCCTTACTTTGAAAACTTAAATGGGAAGGGGGAAAAGGTCTAAGGAGACTAGGAAACGCCAAGAAGGGGATGTGGAAAAAAAGCTAATGGTTTTTTTTTAAAAACTCAAATTTTGCTTTTTGTTTTTTGCCTCCCTCTTCACCCGGAGAAAACAAGGATTTCAAGGCTCCCCAAGGAAAACAATGCTTTTGCCAACTTAGAAGGAAGCCCAAGAACCGTAAGCATGGGAGGAGGGGGTTTGAAAAAAACCCAAGCCCTTCCCCCTTTTTGGGAGGGAAGAAAAAAAGTTTTTTTTTCAGGGAACTTATTTAAGGAGAAAAAAAAAGCCCCCCCCCCCTGGATGAGGAGCATAAAGCCAAAGGGATGTGTTTTCCCCCCCCCTGGGGGGGCTGGCTAAAGCTTTTGGCATAACTGATTTCCGGAGGGTACTTGGGGCCATTATCTTAAAGGAGGTCAGTGGGGGGATGGGGGAATTGGTTTGGAGAGAGGGAAATTTGGCCATAGATTTCGTATTCAACCCTTTAAAAACTCCCATGTCCCTAGTTTGGGCTGGGGGCAGGTTTTGGTCCCCCCCCCGGGTCGAAGCCTGGGACTTTGGAAAAAAAAGGCTGGAGCATGGCGTCCTAAGTTTTGGGGCCCTCATTCTTTAAAAAAAGGGGGAAAAGGGAGGGAGGAAAGGGTCCCCAGGGGACCTAGGATAACAAAGGCCCAGTCAAAGGCTTTTCCCCACTCAAGGGTTCCCCCCCTGGGAAAAAAAAAAATCATGGAAAGGCAGGTTTTTCCTCCAAGGAAAAATCCCAATTTTTTTCTTTGGACGAAAAAACTTATTTTCACCTAGAGGAGGGAAGGTGATCTAGCGAACAGTTCTGCAGAATAGGATTCACCAAGGTTAAGCCATGGACTTTTTTCCAATTTCCTGATTGCCCTTTTTGCCAAGAAGGCAACTGGCATTTTGGGCCCCCATAGGTTTGGCATTGGCAAGGAGCGTGGAGGGTGTTTTCTTCCCTTACTTTAGGCGAGCTTTTTACGTTTTGTTCCTTGGGGGGTCAAGGAGGCCCTCAACTCTGGGTCTGTGTCCATTTTGAAGGGACTACTAAAGCTGGATTGAAAGCTGGAATTGTTTTGGTTAGTCCCCTGAGGATCATTTAATTCAAAAAATTTCAGCTTTTTTGGGCCGAGTACCCCAAGGGTTTCTTTTTCCCCACAGTTTTTTCAATTCTTTTGAATGATCTGGGGATGGCGTGGACCTGTCTCGCAGAAAGAAAGAAGGATTGGCAGATGGAATCCTTGAACTGAAAGTGGTAGATACCTACTTTAGGGTAGGGATAGGGGAAAAAGGCTGACCTTTAGATAAATTGGAACTTTTTTCAGACAAATTTTAGTCTGATGAAATCCCCATGGACAATGTGGGGGGAACCAGGGTGCTGGACAGTTATCCATTCCCTGCTAAACTTAGAGGAACAGTGATGAATATGGCAGCCAGTATCTTGCGTGGGTTTTTTTTTTTACCAAGGAAGTTACAGTTGACCAAATTGGATTAGGAAGGTCAGAAGACTGCGGATTTGTTGGCTCAAATGATAGGATCAACGGCTTTTGGGGTTGCTAAAAGCTGGTTGACTTAGTGGAGGCTTTGACAACGGGTTTTGGCAGTCCATTCCCTTCTGTTCAAACTCAAGGGAAATGGTTGGAGGATGGCATGGAGTGAAGTGGATAGAAATAACCCGGGCTGATCACTTACAACTGGTAGGGGGGAGATAGGGGGGATTGGAACCAGAGGGGGGGGGACCTCTAGGGACAAAAAAATTAGAAAGGGGACTGGGCAAAAGGGGTCCTGTCCTAGGCCCAAAACCTGGGAATGTTCTTCAATTTTCTTGGGGACTGGTGGGGCCTCAGTTCAAAGGCAAAGGGGGGGATGACACCAGTTGGGCCCCCGGGAATAAGGGTGTGTTTTTCTTTGCTGTAGGGAAGGGGAGAACTAAATATCCACTCATGTCTCCTAGCTTGGCTTTCCTTTAAAGGGGGGGCGGGGGCTTGGGCCGGTGGGAAACTCCAAAAGGGGCTAGGGGTACAAGGCAGTTTTCTGGAGACAAAGCAGAAAACCCCAGGGACTTTCTACTGCCCGGAGGTTGGCTTAGCAGTTGGACGAAAGGGGAAGGGGGGTTAGTCGGAATTGATGGGGAGAGGTGAAACAGTGACCTGGGGTTCTCTTGGTGCCCTGCCTTAAAGAAAAGAAGGCTGGCTAATGGGGGGGCATTTGGGCTGTATTAAAAAATAGGGAGGAGCGTTTTTGCCAGCAAGATTTTTGGGGAGGGATGTGATTGTTATTCGGCAATGTGAAAGGCCTCTGTTTTATTGGCCAGTTTTTGGGGGCCACACTGACGAAAGTGGGGGAACTTTTTTTTCAATTTTTTTTTTCTTGGAGAAAGTGTTACTGTGGTTTCCCAAGTTTTTTTGGGACTGGGCCCCACACTGACTTACAGAAGAAAAGGGGGACTGTTGGAAAAATTTGCCTCCAGAAAGAAGACCAAGGGGGTTGAAGGGCCAAGCTTCTTGCCAAACTACTGAAATGATGCTCCAAAGGGAGAGGGGGCTAGGAACTGTTCCCAAAGTCATGGAACAGACGAAGGAGCTGGTTTGAATTATTGGGGCTGAAGTCGAGGCTGGAGGGAAAAACTTGACTGGGAGAGGCTGGAGAGATTGGGAATTGTTTTAGTTCTGCAGACAAAGGAGGGGAGGGAAAAAGGAATTTCCATTTTTTTGGGAGGTTAGGGGGGATTTGATAAAAGCTGGCTTTTTAAACCTTACCTGAGAAAGGGGGGGGTTTCCAAAAGAAAGGATGGGGAGGGAATTAAGAATTTTAATGATTCTAGGGGGGGGGACTTGAAGCTTTTTCATCTACAGTGGTAAAAAAGGGGGTTGACAGGGGAAACAAAGGAACTCAGGGGTAAATTGGTTCTTTTCAAAACAAGGAGTTTGGTCTCAAGTTGGGTGGGGAGGGTTTTAGGTTTTTTTGATATTTTAGGAAAAATTTTTTCAGAGAGTTTTAGGCTGGATATTAGGAAAAACTTTTTCACTCAGAGAGTGGTGAAGCACTGGAATGGGTTACCTAGGGAGGTGGTGGAATCTCCTTCCTCAGAGTTTTTTAAGGTCAGGCTTGACAAAGCCCTGACTGGGATGATTTAGTTGGGAATTGGTCCTGCTTTGAGCAGGGGGTTGGACTAGATGACCCGCTGAGATCCCTTCCAACCCTGATAGTCTATGATTCTATTCTATGACTCGTCCGCATTGGTGGGCTGTTCAAGCTGCCTGTAATGTGCAGGGTGGACAGCCATGTTTCCTCACAATGCACCAGAGCCAAAGGGCTGGAGTGGCCACATTTCAGGAGGGTGCTAGGGACTCAGATATTGTTGGTTGGACTCACGTCTGCATGTTCCAGTATGGAAGTCAGAGCCCCAAGTCAGAAAAGTCTGAACGTAGGGTTAAGAATCAGTGTAGATGCACAAGCCCATGGTTCTCCAACACAGATCAGCTGACTTGAATCCCACTAACCCTTACATTACAGTGTAGATAGTGGCCTCTGAATCTGCCTCCTTCCACAGCTGGAGCCACCACTGGGAGTTGGTCTACTTATAAGATGGGACAGAGGAAAACTTTTGCATCAAAAGCAGTGGCTGAGAGGATACAGCTGATGTGCTCAAGGGCTGTAAAACCTGACCCAGAGGGAAGAAGTCAGTCTGAGTGGGTAGAAAATGGAAAGTAACTCCAAGACTCATGTCATAAACATACAACTAAGGGTAGCATAAAGTCACTCCTTTACCTTTAAGAGGTTAAGAAGCTCAAATAACCTGGTTGGCACCTGACCAAAAGGACCAATAAGGAAAGAAGATACTTTCAAATATGTTGGGGGAGGTTTTGTTTGTGCTTTCTTTGTTGTTCTCTCTGGGCAGGAAAAAACATCTCCTTAAAACCCTACCTGAAATAAGCATCCAAGATTACAAAAATTGGAAGTAATAGCAAGGAAATGCGTTACCTTATCTTTTGTTTTAGCTTGTGAATTTTTCCTATGCTAAGAGGGAGATTTATTCCTGTTTTTTGTAACTTTGAAGTTTTGCCTAGAGGGGAATCCTCTGTGTGTTAAATCTTATTACCCTGTAAAATTACCTTCCATCCTGATTTTGCAGAGGTGCTTCTTTTACTTTTTTTTTCTTTATAATAAAGTTCTGCTTTTAAGGACCTGATTGGGTTTTTAGTGTCCTAAAAACCCAAAAGTCTGGTCTGTGCTCACCTTGTTTATCTATTTGGTTGGTATATTATTCTCCAGCCTCCCTAGGAAAGGGGGTGAAGGGTCTTGGGGGGATATTTTGGGGAAACAGGAACTCCAAGGGTCCTTTTCCTGAATCTTCATCTAACACACTTGGTGGTGGCAGCGATACTGTCCAAGGACAAGGAAGAATTTGTGCCTTGGGGAAGTTTTTACCTAAGCTGGTTGAAATAAGCTTAGGGAGTCTTTCATAGAATATCAGCATTGGAAGGGACCTCAGGAGATCATCTAGTCCAACCCTCTGCTCAAAGCAGGACCAATCTCAGACAGATTTTTGCCCCAGATCCCTAAATGGCCCCTTCAAGGATTGAACTTCCCCACATCTGTACCCCAGAGTTCAGAGGGAACCCTGACAATCCAGGTGCAAATCCCAAACCCAGGCTCTTTAGTCTGTCCTCACACAAGCAGCTAAGTTATCAGGAGTGGTTTTATATTAGCTTTTCAGGGGGGCAGATGGAGGAGGGAGGGCAGGTGTTCTGTATGTTTAATAAACTAGGAATTTTTAACTCCCAAGGCTCATTGGAGATGGATTTTTTCAAAACAGCACCTGGAAGCATTCCAGCCTGCACAGCATCACTGCATTCCAATGGGGAGCCCAATGCCACTCTCAGGGGACCCTGCAAACTGAGAGCCCATCAACATAGATGAATTTGGTTTCAGCCTTAGGGTGATGACAATGAAATGTCATCCCTCATCACACTGTCCAGTATCCTTGTTCAGGAAAGTCCAGCTGGAGGTACTTAAAGTCTTCTGTGGTTCCTGAAATCTAACACCATCAGCAAGCTGTCATCTGCAGTGACTGTCGCTCTGCAAACCACTCAGCCAAGTACCTTGGAGATGTCCTTGTTGGAATTCTGCCACCCATGTCAGGGAGAGTTGGAATGATCTCCCAGCCTTCTCTATTTGCTGCTACTTCATCCCTGCCAGAAACAACTTGTCCTGGGAACTCAAACTTCTCAAGCATCAACACATTCTGAAAATGTTGCCAGAGCATTTCCAGAAATTGCATTTAATCCAGGTTTATTTGCTGAAGGGAGGAAACATCCTTCAGCAAATAAAGTTATGAAAATGTTGTTTTAAAATGGATACACAACTGAATAGACTCTCGTAAGCACACAAAGAGCTGGCTTTAGCAGAGGCCAAAGGAAACCTTTGGTTAAAATAATGGCAACAAATCACTGAAATAAATGTCACCAACTCAAGGAAATTTCCTCTTCAAGCCATTAAGTGTATGAGTCACATTGGTTCCAGTACCTACCTCTTAGATCTGACTCCTATTAACCTCTATCCTTTCTAGGACAGGCAGCGCTTCCTTATTGCCTAACTAGTGCTTACTCCATAACAAGACTTTGCCCCTTGGCCTGTGGGTTAGTTAGATTCCTTAATAAGCTTTTATGACAATCCTTATCAAAAGCTTTTTGGAAACCCAAGTAAATTATGGATGAGGTCACATTCAACTACTATTTAATTATTGTTTTCAAAGTGTAGCAGGTTAGAGATTTCCCCTGCTGTTTTGAGCTTGACAGTTTTTACTTATCTGAGTGTTCTTCTTATCTGTCAACAACAACCTCTGAGAGTATCTGTGATTGTCACACACACTTGAATGTGCTGAGGCATGAGACAGCAGAGTGCTTTAGCACACCCAGGGTGTGCACTAAAGTCATTGACTCTCACCTCCAGCATGTTCTCTTGTACTTGTGTTTTGTTTTGTTCTTTTTGAGGAGGGGAGTAGGGTGTGTGTGTGTGTGGGGGGGTGTTACATGGAAAATTTAGGAATATAAGATTTGCCAGACCTGATCAGGTCATAGGTCCCATGTTCTGGCCTACAGAGGCCAGTACCAGATGCTTCAGAGGTAGGTGTAAAACCTTCAAAATGGACAATTATGCAATAACATGCCTACCTGGGATGTTTCTTTCTTACCCCTAAGCAGTCAGTGATTGACGTATTCATCACAGTGTTCAGACATTCTGTCCTTTTGACGGTTGATGTTCCCATTGGCCATCTAAAAGTCCAGTTCTTTTCTGAATCCTGGTAAGCTTTCATCCTCAGCTACATAGAATCATAGAATATCAGGGTTGGAAGGGACCTCAAGATGTCATCTAAGGGCCAATCCCCAACTAAATTATCTCAGCCAGAGCGTTGTCAAGCCTGACATTAAATACCGATAAGGAAGGAGATTCCACCACCTCTCTAGATAACCCATTCCAGTGCTTTACCATCCTCCTAGTGAAAAAGTTTTTCCTAATATCAACTAAACTCTCACTGCACCTTGGAGACATTACTCCTGTTCTGTCAATGAGAACAGTCTAGGTCATGGAGGCTAACCTATGGCATGCATGCGAAGGCAGCAAGCGAGCTGATTTCGTAGCACTCACATTGGCGGGTCTGGGGCCACCGGTCGCAGGGGCTCTGCATTTTCACATCTTAATTTTAAAATGAGCTTCTTAAACATTTTAAAACATATAAATTTTACATCAAATTTTTACTTAGTATATTATAGATGTGAAGTGACCTTTTAAAAACGTTAAACGTATTTATCGGTGCAAAACTTACTTAGAGGAGCTAAAAGCAGCTAAAATCCCCCTCATTCTTCTCTTCAGAAGGCTAAACAATCGCCGTTCCCTCAGCCATTCTCATAAGTCATGTGCTCCAGTCTAAGCATTTTTGTTGCCTCCTTGGACTCTTTTCAATTTTTCCACATTTTCTTGTAGTGTGCGGCCAAAACTGACACCGTATCCAGATGAGGGCTCACAATGTCGAACTACGTGAAATGATCACAATCCTCAATCTGCTGGCAATGTCCTATTTATAAGCAGACAAATGCATTAGCAACGTGTCCACTCAATATCCAGCTTCTGTCCACTGGAAACCTAGGTATTCTGCAGACAGCTGCTCAGCCATGTCGTCTAGTTGTAGCAAGTGCATGGTAAGTCCTTCATCCTAAATGCAGGACTCTGCACTTGTCTTGCTTGATGCATCAGATTCTTTTGGTCAATCCTTTAATTTGTCGAGGTCCCTCTGTATGCTATCCTACCCTCTACAGCATATCTATCATCCTCCAGTATTGGGTCAATCTGCCAAATTTTGCTGGAGGGTGCATGTCATGGCATTCCTCCATGATCATTATGAAGATCTTGAACAAAACGGGCGCGCAGGACTGACCCCCTGGGGCAATCCACTTGAAATACTGGCGGCCACTAGACATGGACGGCTCATTGATCCTACGAATATTGGCCGCGACCATCTGGCAGCTTTCTATCCCACCTTAGAACAATCATCGCATACTTCTTTAACTTACAGTAAGAACATGTTGGAGCTGGTATCAAAAACTATTGCAAGTCAAGGGAATAGCCACACATCACTGTTTCCCTCATCCTTTTGTTCTTTTACATCTCTTTCTAGCTGCAACTACAAGTGTGATTTGCTTCTTGATTTCATCGCACCTGAGCAAAATATTTTATACTCCTCTGGTCATTTGTCTAACCTTCACTTCTTTAAGCTCTTTCTGTGGTTAAGATAGAAAGGATTTCCCTTGTGAAGCATAGCTGTACACTGCAACTATTTAAGTATTTATACACATCAGGATGGTTTGTTCCTGTGACGTCAATAAGGCTTCTTTAAAAATAAGCAGGTCTTTCTG
The DNA here is from genome assembly GCF_003597395.2 of Chelonoidis abingdonii. Classification (NCBI taxonomy): domain Eukaryota; kingdom Metazoa; phylum Chordata; order Testudines; family Testudinidae; genus Chelonoidis; species Chelonoidis abingdonii. Next base: position 2,405,871 of record NC_133786.1, on the reverse strand, counting down.
GAGTCCTTTCCCGTCATGTTTATTCTCGACAGGACGATCCTGCCCATCAGTTGCCTGAGGGAGTAACAGTCTGCTTTTCTGAAGTCCGGGCCTGTATTCTGCTGTTCTCTTTCTTCCTCTGTCAGGATCGCTGAATCCAGCCGTCTCGTGGTCACTGCCTGCCCAAGTTCATCACTTTTTCTCTACTATTCTTCTCGGTTTGCTGAGCAGCAAGTCAGAAGAACTCTGCCTTGGTTGGTTCCTCCAGCACTTGCACCAGGAAATTGTCCCCTACACTTTCCAAAAACTTCCTGGATTGTCTGGGCACCGCTGTATTGCTCTCCCAGCAGATATTGGGGTGATTGAAGTCTCCCATGAGAACCAGGGCCTGTGATCTAGTAACTTCTGTTAGTTGCCAGAAGAAAGCCTCGTCCACCTCATCCTCCTGGTCTGGTGGTTTATAGCAGACTCCCACCACAACATCACTCTTGTTGCTCACTCTTCTAAACTTAATCCAGAGACTTTCAGGTTTTTCTGCAGATTCATATCAGAGCTCTGAGCAGTCATACTGCTCTCGTACATACAGTGCAACTTCCCCTCCTTTTCTGCCCTGCCTGTCCTCCCTGAACAGTTTATATCCATCCATGACAGAACTCCAGTCATGCAATTTATCCCACCAAGTCTCTGTTATTCTAATCACATCATAATTCCTTGACTGTGCCAGGACTTCCAGTTCTCCTTGCTTGTTTCCTAGGCTTCTTGCATTTGTGTATAGGCACTTAAGAGAACTTGCTGATTGTCCCTTTTTCTCAGTCTGAGACAGGAGTCCTCCCCTCTTGCGCTCTCCTGCTCGTGCTTGCTCCTGGTATCCCACTTCCCCACTTACCTCAGGGCTTTGGTCTCCTTCTCCTGGTGGACCTAGTTTAAAGCCCTCCTCACTAGGTTAGCCAGCCTGCTTGCAAAGATGCTCTTCCCTCTCGTCGTTAGGTGAAGCCCGTCTCTGCCTAGCACTCTTGGAGTAGGGAGTTCCATTGGTTAACGGTGCTTGGTGTGAAATAGAAAAGTGTTTCCTTTAATCAGTGGTAAATATGCTGCCTTCCACTGCCATTTCACAGACCATTGCTGCTGGGTTATGGAAAAGGTAAACAAGAACCCTCTTTTTATCACCATCACAGATGCCCAGGCCAGAAGGGACCAGTGTGATCATCTAGTCTGACCCCCTGTATAGCACCTGCCAGGCGGTCTCACCCGGATATACACTTCTCTACAACATCCATTTATTAAGTACCTCTATCATGAGCCTCAGAAATAAAGACAACAAGGTGAAATCCTTTGCCCCAGTAGATGACAGGCTGTTGCAGGCACAGGTCCCAGAGGCTACTGATATCCCCATGCTGACCCACCAAGAGGGTTTGTCAGGCTAGGGCCAGGCAGGCCAGCTGGCAAGATACAGACACACAGGGGAGCTGGTGCTTTATCTGAAATGCTGGGGAGAGCAACGTGTGTGTAGCCTGGCCAGGCGGAAGGCAATGGGAAGGGCAGAAAGTGCAGATCCCACCAGCGACCCACAGATAGGACACCAGCTTGGTACTGCCTAGCTTGAAGGGGCATTTTAAGAGGGGCAATGTTGGGCGGAAGGACTCAGCTGGTGAATGAAGGTGGTTTATTGGGTAAGGAAGCTCTCACATTTGACAGCTGTGAGAGATAACAGCGACCCTGCCTCAGCTGAAGTGAGGAAGTCCTCGTGTAGACACAGGGCAAACCTTACTCTCATTGAAGGTGTAGAATGTAGAAGACCTCAAATATTTGTGCCTCAGCTGGACAGAGCCTATGCTTTAATTTGACTAGTCTGCCGTGTTTATACTAGACTTGTAGACAGGTTTCAGAGTGGTAGCCATGTTAGGCCGAATCAGCAAAAAGAATGAGGAGTACTTGTGGCACCTTAGAGACTATCAAATTTATTTGGGCTTAAGCTTTAGTGGGCTAAAACCCACTTCATCAGATTCATGGAGTGGCAAATACAGTAGGAAGATATATTTATATATATATACAGAGAACATGAAAAGATGGGGGTTGTCATACCAACTCTAACGAGGCAAATCGATTAATGTGGGTTATTAGCAGCAGGAGAAAAAAAACTTTTGCAGTGATAATCGGGATGGCTCATTTCAAACAGTGGACAAGAAGGTGTGAGTAACAGTAAGGGGGAAAATTAGCATGGGGAAATAGTTTTTAGTTTGTGTAATGACCCATCCACTCCCAGTCTTTATTCAAGCCTAATTGTAGAGTGTTAGTTCGCACATGCTAGCAAGACATCTTTCAACCTTAGCCTAGACAAGGATGTGGAACAGCCTGGCGCCCCTGGCTCTGGTCTCCTTCAGACATCCCAGGATCTATGCAGCTTGGGACCTAGACCCACAGCCTGCTCTGTGGAGGATTACCTCATTTCACTGCCACCTCTCCCCACATATGCCTGAAATCACACAGTGGTTCAGTGGCAGAGCTGAGCCCACACCACAGGCGTCCTGAGACCTAGTCCAGTGCCCTCTCCAGGGGACAATATTGTGTGTCAACAAGGACATTGTTGTGACTGCTTTATTTATTTGTCTCTTTCAGGGGCCCTACTCCCCATTCTGTGAGGCTCCCCATGGATATGATCTTGGCCCTTTGCTCTTCCTACAGCATATCCTGGCTCTGGGTGACCTCATCGGCCGTTGGGGCTCCAGCTCTCACCTCTGTGCTGATGATTCACAAATCTCTCTTTCCATCCAATCCCATATTTCACTTTACCTCTCTAACATCTCTTCTTGCAGGCCTTGTCACCACCTTACACAGACAATGGCTAACTTTTCTTTCCTCCTGAACCTTCTCCTTTTTCCTCCTTCTACAATGTTAGATCAATTTAACCTGCACCTATCCATATGATAAAGCCATTTTTGTCAACTTAAAGGGCTCTTAAAATCAATTTCTGTATTCCTCCCCAATGAGGGGATTAGCACTGAAATCGACTCTGCTGCGTCAAATTTGGGGTAGTGTGGACACAATTCGACGGTATTTGCCTCCAGGACCTATCTCAGAGTGCTCCATTGTGACTGCTCTGGACAACACTATCAACTCAGAAGCACTGGCCAGGTAGACAGGAAAAGCCCCGCAAACTTTTGAATTTCATTTCCTGTTTGGCCAGTGTAGCATGCTGATCAGCACAAGTGACCACGCTGATCACTGTATGAGGAGACGAATCCATGCTATCCGAACTCCGTTCCAAAAGACAAAATGCTGGAATATTTGAAAAAATCTCCAAGCGCATGAAGGACAGAGTTCATAACAGGGACCCACAGCAGTGCCACTTGAAGCCTACTAAAGAACCAGAGAAGCAAACGGCTGCTCTGGGTCAGAGCCTCAGACATGCTGCTTCTATGATGAGCTGCATCCCATTCTAGGAGGTGCCTCTACAACTACCCTACCACTGTGCTTCCCACCCCCCCACCCCTCCCAGGCTACTTTATCAGTTATCCCCCCATTTATGTGATGAATTAATAAAGAATGCATGAATTTGAAACAACAATGACTCTTTTGCCTCTGCAAGCGGAGCTCAAAGTGGAGAGTGGAGGGCAGTTGGCTTACAGGGAAGTAGAGTGAACCAAGGGGGTGGGTTTTCATCAAGGAGAAACAAACAGAACTTTCACACCGTAGCCTGGCCAGTCATGAAACTGGTTTTCAAAGCTTCTCTGATTCACAGCACACCCTGCTGTTCTCTTCTAACTGCCCTGGTGTCTGGCTGTGCATAATCAGCGGCCAGGCGATTTGCCTCAACCTTTCACCCCGCCCATAAATGTCTCCCCGCTCTAGCTCTCACAGATTCTTGTGGAACACAATGGGAATATTGGTTTTGCTGAGGTCTAACCGAGTCAGTAAACTGTGCCAGCAAGCTTTTAAACGTCCAAAGGCACATTCTACCACCACTATGCACTTGCTCAGCCTATAGTTGAACTGCTCCTTACTATGGTCCAGGCTTCATGAACTATGGGAGCAACGGGTAGGCTGGGCTGGTGCGACCATGCGGTGCTGCCGACTGGAAGAGCAGCCTGAGGCAGAAGCCTCCAGCTGGTATGATATTCGAGGCAGGACTGAATCTCCATTAGACAAAACTTAAAGAAGAGAATGATCTGGAGTCATTCCCATTTTTGTCCAGGCACCCCCAACCAACCTCACCGAGGCTGGCCAGGAGCACCCATGTCTGCCCAGGCACCCCCAACCAACCTAACCAAGGTCAGCCAGGAGCACCTATGGGATGATGATGATGGCTAGCAGCCATATTGTACAGTCTGCCATCCACAAGGCAAGGCAAGGGGATGCTGCTGAGGGGCACTGCAGTACCACATCTGCCAGCAGCACCCAGGAGACATACTGTGACAGTGAGCTGAGCAAGCTCTGTGCTTGCCGCGGTGTGTCGTCTGCATGGGTAACCCATGAAAAAAAGATGAGAAATGATTTTTTGCCATTGCTTTCACAGAGGGAGGGAGGGGGGGCCTGACGACATGTACCCAGAATCACCCACGACAATGTTTTTGCCCCATCAGGCATTGGGAGCTCAACCTAGACTTCCAATGGGTGGCAGAGACTGTGGGAACTGTGGGATAGCTACCACAGTGCAACACTCCGGAAGTCGACGCTAGCCTTAGTACTGTGGACGCACACCGCCAACTTAATGCGCTTAGTGGGGACACACACAATTGACTGTATCAAATTGATTTCTACAAAATTGACTTCTATTAAATTGACCTAATTTCGTAGTGTAAACATACCCAGCTGACAGAGAGAATGGAAGGTTATAAGACGGCAGGAACTGATCTCTTCGGGTCATCATGAACCAGCTTAAGATGAAGGAAGCTGATGCAGGACCCTGCTTCCTTGAACACAGATGGTTCCCAAGGACTCCTAAGGAATGGTGAGCTAAAGTGAGGAGCACTCTGCACAGGCCATTTGTTGTTTTCTATATGGTCTGTAGCCGCTATGTAGTTCTTGAGTGTTTAAGTAAAGAGCAATAATGAGTCAGACCCTGTGCAAAGTGTCAGTGTGTTATACGCTACACCTGCCATGTGGCCCCTTGAAGCAGTAACCCAGCAGGCTCACCCCTTCAGTGGGACTATGGGAAAGGTGTGTTCAGAGGTGAAAGTAAGCCGATCCGGTCTGGTCCGGCATACCGGCAAGAGCCAGTGCGCCGTGCTGGACTGGACCGGCTTCTGCAGAGGTGATTTAAAGGGCCTAGTGGTCCTGCCACTCCAGGGAGCCCCAGGTCCTTTAAATCCCAGTCAGAGCTCCGGCAGCCAGGCTCAGGCAGGGATTTAAAGGGCCCGGTGCTCCTGCCACTGCGAGGAGCCCTGTGCCCTTTAAATCACCACTGGAGCTGAGGCAGCCAGGCTTGGGCAGGGATTTAAAGGGCCCGGAGCTCCACGGTAGCCAGAGTCCCAGGCCCTTTAATCCGCCCCTGAGCCCCAGGGCTCCCAGCCACCTCTGCAGCTGGTAGCTCCGGAGTGATTTAAAGGCCTTTAAATCTTGAAAGGCCCCACCTCTTCTGGTTGAGGCCTTGCCCCCCTCTCAGGACTCTGGCATACCTGTAAGTCCTTTAAGTTACTTTCACCCCTGGGTATATTTAAGAGCTGGGGGTATCTTGGGGATCAGCATTGGTCTTGAGGGCTGCAGGGCTCCAGATCCATGAAGCGGTAACAGACTGAGAGTCAAGCCCAGGAAATGGGGAAGGAACCAGTGCTGCAGCCTGCTGACACTCTGGGAAGCTTAGAGTCCATGGGGGGAATCACTGACTTGATCCCTCATTGGAGTCCATAGGCTGCCAGCAGGGGGAGCCTGAATGGATCTGTGTGACAGTGGACGATGTCATGAACTTTTCCCTCTTTCCTCCAAAACTTTAACACATGGTGTCCATGTGGTTACTGTGATAGGGAATAAGGAGTAAGAGCAAACCAGCTGCTCGGACACTCTAATCGCTGTCCCACACAACTCAGCCTGGCTAGATTCCTTTGGGCCAGCATTGCACAAGGCATTGAGCAGCCAGTGGTGCAGAGCCATGAATCGTTACCCCTCTGCACTAACTTTCAATTATCTATGATGGCAAAATTCTCAAAAATCACACTCAGGTCAAATAACCAGGCTGGGCCCTTAGCCATGTGCCCTGAGGAACAGAATTCTCAGGTCAGATCTATACTACAGAGTTAGGTTGACGTAAGGCAGCTTATGTGGACTAACTATGTATGCATACACATTACGATGTTCCTCCCGCCACTGTAACTCACCCGCTATGCTGACCTAATACATCCACCTCTGCAAGAGGCATAAGGCTTAGGTCGATGTAGTTTGGGCAATACAGTGTCTGAATAGACACTGCATTACTTGCATCACCTGTTGGCTGTCAGCGTTAAAATGTGTTTGGAAACGACAGGAGAAAGTCCCTGGTGATCTGCACAGAAACACTGATCCATAATTTGAGTAGTTGAGCACATGACACAACCTATAAAGAGGGAACATCGTGGCTCTGGAATTTATAGCTGCACTATTATCTTTGGGAGCTATGCGCGATGTCTGAGAGGCAGAACTGCATGCTGCTGATAGCTGTGTATCGGACACTGCCGTCAGTGGCTGTTTCATGTGACTCTAGCTCTTTGTACTATCTGAAAACAGGGCTTTTATTTTCAAATGCGTATTGAATTTTAGGCAATGCATTCACAAACAGCCAAACCTGAGAGCCATCACTCATAACAGAGTGTGACACTGGAGGGACAGAAAGAGACGGGACTTGAGCACAGAGAATCGGGGAAGGACACAGGTTTCACGCTCCATTAACAGAATAACCCTAAACCAAAGTAACTGAAACAAATATCAAATAGCAGCAGTTTTAAATAACTCTCTCTGCTTACCCAGGTGGTCTCCTCAGTACCCATAGTCCACAGACTGTTGTTGAAAAATCCTTGTCAGGCAGGTCTCTATTGGCATGAGAATTTTATCAAGATTATGTATTAAAAAAACCACAGCTGCAAACCTGGAAGCCGCCTGTGATGGAGTGGGAATTTTTCATAATATTTTGTATGTACACCTCTACCCTGATATACCGCTGTCCTCGGGAGCCAAAAAATCTTACCACGTTATAGGTGAAACTGCTTTATATTGAACTTGCTTTGATCCACCGGATCAATTCGTTATATCCGAATTCGTGTTATATCAGGTCACGTTATATCGGGGTAGAGGTGTACATTGTGTGTGCCTCAGTTTCCCTATGTGCTGCAAGGTTAACTAGATGGTGAGAAAAGTTGCTTGGGGCTTGTCTACACTGGCAATTTGCAGCTCTGCAACTTTCTCACTCAGGGGGGTGAAAAACACCTCTCTGAGCACAGCGAGTTTCAGCACTATAAAGCTCCACTGTAAACAGTGCTCTCGGACTGACCCAGATGGACTATGGTGTAACTATCTGTTCTCTATGTTAACTAAGGACTTTTTATACTGTGTTCCAGACAACTAATAAACCCTCCTGCTTTTACACCTCTGCCTGAGAGCTACTCCAGGTTAAGGAAGTTGGGGGTGCATTGCTTCTTTTGGATCTGCAAATCTCCCTCAGGTTTCCAGCTCAGGTGGACTCGCTGCAGGGAGCTCACAGTGTGAGGCAGGAGTGCTGAAGGCCAGGAGGTTCAGTCTAAGGAGGCAGTTACCCTAGTGACACAGTGTGACCTAAGGGGGCTAACAGACTGAAGGGATTCTCCCAGGAACTGTTCCAGAGCTGTACGAGCGCATCAGACTTGTGGATCTGTGACACCCCCGCTGCAGGAAACCTTTCTGTCTTGCCTGGTAGTTTAAATGTGAAGCTCTCCCTTGGCATAGCTTGCTTGCTGAGCGGAGGGCAGCACACTGTGGAAGGGAGGTGGGGCTGTCACTAATCCTACAGAATCAATCCTTTCTTTCATAGAGTTATAGTCTTTAATGCCAGAAGGGACCATTGTGACTGTGACAGATATGAAAATATCATGGACAAACTTGATTGAATTTAGAACAAGTATCTTTGGAGTTCATTATATTCAAAATGCAAATGTTTATGTACGGTTGTGCGATTGTATGTAACGTCTTTTAAGGGGTATATTCCAGTTATGCAAGAACTCAGCCTTTGGAAGCTTTGCCCTGAAGGGGGAACCCATGTGTGGCTGATAACCTATTCACAGTCCCTTTAAAGACCTCAGCTGGATAAAGGAGGGACTCCCTCATTCATGAGAGTGCTTGTTCTGAGCTGAAGTGCTGATGAACTTGTGAACAAAGGAAAAACCCCTGGGTGGAGTTTGAGGGACTATGGTGAACCGACCTAAGCCCTTGTTGGAGAGAGAGGGTGATCTCTGGTGAGTTTATTAGCATGTGTGTGGGTTTTTTTGATTGTTTTAATGTTTTCTCTGTAATACTTTATCTTAAGAATAAATGTGTTTGTTTAGAAAGAGCTGTGTGGTAACTTAACTATGGTAATTACACCGTTTACTATCTCTGAGCTCAAACACAAAGCAGGCCTGCTTAGACAGTCTGATTTTGCTGGACATCTCACGTTGTAGGCAGAGCCTTAGTAGTAGGGATCCTTCATTCTCAAACTGTGACCATCTATTCTGACCTCTTGCATAATACAGGCAAGAGAATTTCAGTCAGTGATTCCAGCATCAAACCCATAACTCCTGGTAGAGCTACAGCAGATCTCTTACAACTTCAGCCAATCTTGATTTGAAGACTTCAAGTGATGGAGAATCCACTAGGTCTGTTGTTCCAAAGGTTAATTATCGTCACTGTTAAAAATTTGTGCCTTCTTTGTAGTTCAAATGGCTTCTAGCTGTTGCACCTTACTCTGCCTGGTAAATTAAAGAGTCCTTAACTATCAGAAATCTTCTCCCTGTGTAGGTATCCGTAAACTTGACTAAAAGAATAATGCAATGCTCAGCTAGTTAGTGCTGGCAGTATTGACTCTTTCTTGTCCCACACTAAGCAGGGTGAGTGAGTGCCAAGAATGTAAGAAAGAAGAAATCTGTTGGAAGCAGCTGTCTAATTGTGTTAATTAGCTCAAGGTTCTGCAGCTCCAGATCTTCATGGCCCCACAGCATCTGCTCTGCTCTCTCCGGTGAATGTTAAGGTCCTCAGCAGGGCAGTGACCTAGTACTGACAAACCCAAACATCCAAAAATCACAGAAGATTTTAATTCAAAATCATGAGAACAAAACAAAACACAGATTTGGGCTCTTTTAATTTGCCTGCTGACTTTTGAGCCTTTTAGCGATCGTTGGGTTTTAAGCTTTTTTCCCCGCTATGAAGGCTAGACCGTTCCTCTCCTCTAAACGGAGGCCGAGATTATCACATACATTTTGACTCTAGGAGTTAACACTGAATAGTGCAAGAGATGATCCCTACACTCCAGTTACAAGGAAAGCAGAAATTCTACCTCTAATTAAATGCACATTCCTAATACAATCACAAGTACAAACATTGGTTTTTTACACTGTCCCCTCAGTGGGCCCAGTTCTGCTTTGACTGCTGTGGAAGTGGGAGATGTTATGTTGCAGTTAAAACTGATGTGACTTCAGAACCAGGCTCTGCATTGCCACCTGTTTTATGTATTTGTGCTAGAGGGAATTGCTTTGCTACTGATGGGTCAGTGACTACCTAGGGGAAAACAGCAGCCAGTAGGACAGGGGTTCTCAAACTGGGGGGTTGAGACCTCTCGGGGGGGTGTCGTGAGATTATTACAGGGGGAGTCGTGAGTTGTCATCCTCTACTCCAAACCCCGCATTTATAATGGTGTTAAATATATTTAAACACGTTTGTAATTTATAAGGGGGGGGGGTCACACTCAGAGACTTGCTGTGTGAAAGGGGTCACCGGTACAAAACTTTGAGAACCACTGCACGAGGAGCTCCCTCCACCCTCTGACACTTAAACCTGCTTTAGTGCCTGACAGACTATGAGCCAGAGCCCTGAGGTTCTCTACTAAGCTCTGCAGGGTCAGGGCACTCTCCTCAGGTTCCTGTCAGCCAAGCAAGGGAGGACTGTGTGACTTTTCATTCCCCTCCGCTCTGCTGCCATGGCAGAGCCCAAGGAAGGAAAACAGGGAGGGGGAGCCTGCTTGAACTTGGCTGCTACTAGGTGCCTTCAGTCAGCCTGGTCCGGTTGTTCCCAGCTCTTCCACTGTCGGTGCTGGGCAGCTCTCCTGGGAGCCAGTGCCTTTCATACCCAGACTAAGTTGCTCTATGACAAGGTTTTGTTTTCCCCAGATATGGAGATCCACACAAGAAAGTGGGATTCTTTCCTTACCTGCTGCAATGGCTAGACTGATCCACCAGAAAATTTCTCTGTATCCCTGAAGGGCTCAGGATGACATTTCAAGGAGATACTTGTATTTAATATTTTGTTCAGCTCGCAGCCTTGGTTCAGACAAAGTCAACTGGAAATCTCCTCTGCTGTTACTCACAACTACCCCCCCAACCATTTCTGTATGTGCAGGGGGAGGGTGTGCTTGTTTGGGGGTGCAAGAAGGGGTTATCTGTGTGGCCAGGCAACTGCACTTTCCCCTTCTCTCTGCTGGATCCCAGTCAAGGGACAGAGGCTGGGGGAGCAGGGGCTGGATGGCGGCAGAATGCGGGGGGCGGGGGTATATGAGATTTCTGCTGGATTTCCTACCCTCTTTGCCCCCATTTCAATCCACCAAAGCCTTCTCCCCCCACTTCTCCTTTAGGTTCTCTCCACCCACACATCCTCTTGCCCATGGCTCTCCCAACCCTTCACCAGCCTCTCCTGCCCTGCTCCCCCAAAAGAAACGCGGGGTGGGGGGAGAATGAATGGCTGATGCTCACCTGTCTGAAATGCCACATACAAATGTGGCCGTTCTCTGTGGGGAATGGAGGGAAGCGTGTGTGTGAGGGGGTGCATACATAGGAGATGCTGTCTGAGGGGTCTGGCCAGCACCTCGAGGGCCATGAGAGGAAGGGTGTGTCTGGCTGCAGGATACTCCCTGGCAGGCAAAGCCAGTGTATGAGGGTGGGGTCTGGCATAAGGGGAAAGTAGCTATATATGGCGGCTGTTTGGGGGTGGGGAGTGTCTGGAGGTGGAGATGTGGGTGTATGGCGAGTGTGTGTAATGAAAGAAGCAGAGGGATGTGTGAGGATGGCAAGGCTGGGGGGAGTATGAGGAGGGAGGGAGTGGGGGTGAGACTGGGGCAGGAGGTCTATGGAAAGGAATAGGGTGTGGGGCTGTATGTGCTTGGGGATACAGGCAGGGCTGTATAAGGTTGGTATGTGTATGGGGAGACATGGGGTGGGACATGTGTTAGGATGGGGTAGGGGTGCATGAAAAGGGAAGGTTTGTGGGGATAGGGGCAGAGCTTGTATGAGGAGGGAGGATTGTAGGGCTATATGTATGGAGTGGAGAGAGGGGGCGAGATGCCGGGCCTATATGAAATGTAAAAGATGGGAAATTTAAAACCAATCGAAATAAATACTTTTTCACACAATGTGTGATTAAGCTGTGGAACTTGCTGCCACATGATGTTGTTGTGGCCAATAATTTAGCAAGATTCAAAAGGTATTTGGTATTTATATGGCTAACAGGGATAGAGATGGGAGGGGAGGGGTGTATGTGGGGGGAGGAGCAGGGAGCGAGCAGGGGGTGCACAGGGTGGGAGACAGAGTCAGGAGGGGTGCACGGCAGATGGGAGGAGGGGGGTGCACGGGGAGGGGGATAGAGGTGGGAGGGGAGGGACACATGACAGATGGGGGTGCGAATGGGATAGAGGAGGGAAGGGCAGGGGGCTCACAGGGAGGGGGAGAGAGGCGGGAGGGGAGGGGACACAGGAGGAGGGGGATAGAGACAGGAGAGGTGCACGGTGGATGAGAGGAGGAGGGTGCGAGGAAAAGAAGAGGGCAGGGGCGCACGGGGATGGGGGATAGAGACAGAATGGGCGCACAGCAGATGGGAGGAGTAGGGTACACGGGGAGGGTGATGTGGGTGCGAGGGGGATAGAGGTGAGAGGGGCAGGGGTGCATGGGGAGGGGGATGTGGCCACAGAGGGGATAGAGATGGAAGGAGCAGGGGGTGCACGGGGAAGCGAATAGAGACTAGATGGGCACATGGCAGATGGGAGGAGGGGGATGGATGGGGAGGGGGATGTGGGGCGTGAGGGGGATAGAGGCAGGAGGGACCGGGAGAGGGAAGGGGGTGCACAGGGAGAAGGACAGAGACGGGAGGGGTGTAGGTAGGGGGAGGAGAAGGGAGAGGGCAGGGAGCGCATGGCGAAGGAGACAGGGTGCACGGAGGGGGCACGAGGGGGATAAAGGCGGGAGGGGAGGGGCAGGGAGAGGGCAAGGGGCGCATGGCAGAGGAGAGGGAGGGCGCACGGAGGGGGCGCCAGGGGGACAGAGGTGGAAGGGGAGGGGTACAGGTGGGGGGAGGGGCAGAGAGAGGCCAGGGGTGCACAGGGATGGGAGGAGAGGGAGGATGCACGGAGGGGGTGGGAGGGGAGGGGCAGGGGGCACACAGCAGAGG
>NC_133786.1:2375975-2387038 GCF_003597395.2 Chelonoidis abingdonii | reverse complement strand
GGCTGGACTGGGCACAGGGTGGCACTGCAGAGCTGGCGGGGGGTCCCAAGGCTGGACTGGGCATGGGGTGGCACTGCAGAGCTGGGGGGAATCCCAAGGCTGGACTGGACATGGGGTGGCATTGCAGAGCTGGGGGGATCCCAAGACTGGACTGGGCACGGGGTGGCACTGCAGAGCTGGGGGGATCCCAAGGCTGGACTGGGCACGGGGTGGCATTGCAGAGCTGGGGGGAACCCCAGGCTGGACTGGGCACAGGGTGGCACTGCAGAGCTGGGGGGGCGGGTGAAGCCCAGGGCTGTAATGGGTGCTGGGTGGCACTACAGAGCTGAGAGGAGCCCAAGTCTGGAATGGGTGCAGGGTGGCACTGGAGAGCTAGGGGTGCGGGGCTGAGCTTGTTGTCATGGTTTGTTTGTGTTTTTTTTTTTTTTGCTGGCAGCTGTGCGGGTGAAGGAGCGCTCCCAGCTCTTGAGTTTATTGCATCTGTCACAAACTCCAGGCCCTGCCCCATGCACCAGCTCTTTGGCATCTGATACTTTGTCACGGAAACAAGGAGCTCACCCAGATCAGTCTGTAGCTAGAAAGTGCCTAGGGTGGTTATTTTGTCATTTGTGGGCTTTCTCCTCCTACTCAGTTGGCACCTGTTCTATTTCATGCTGAGCAATGGATTTTCCCAAGTCTATGCCAGTTCCTGCTGCAAGTTGCTGGGCAACTTGCTGGTGCATCTCTGTGGACCAACATTAAGTGTATTTAGAGCATGTCTACATTCAGGCGAGTTAATCCAAATTAACATAGGCCTGGTGTACATGAAAAAGTTAGGTCAACCCAGGTATGTCACTCAGGGGTGTGAAAAATGCACACCCCTCAGAAACGTAGCTATACTCAATGGAAGAATTTGTCCATCAACCTAGCTGTTACCTCTCATGGAGGTGGATTATCTACACCGATCGGAGAAGCTCTCCTGTTGACATGGGTGGTGCCTATACTGAAGTGCTACAGAAGTGCAGCTGCACTGCTGTAGTGTTTTAAGTGTAGACATATCTTAAAACTACATTTGAAGTGGATTAGTTAAACTGTATTAAACTCCTGAGGACACTTATTCAGAATTGATTGACCTGGTCACAGTTTTAATTAATTTGGATTAACTTTTCTGAGGCTGGCTCTACGCTACAAATCTGTACTGGTATAACTATGTCCCTCAGGGGTGTGAAAAATCCCACCAATTTAGGCTGCATCTACACTGCCACTTTCAGCATTAAAACTTTTGTCATTCAGGGGTGTGAACCCCCGCCTGAGCAATACAAGTTTAAGTGCTGAAAAGCGCCAGTATAGACAACTCTTTATCGCCGGACTCCCGGGATAAACCTCTGGGAGAGCTCTTCCCCGGCGATAAAGCATGTCTACACTACCCATAGCTACTGCCTCTCAGGGAGGTGGATTAACTATGCCAACGGGAGAGCCATCTCTTGTCGGCATAGAGCGTCTTCATTAAAGTGCTACAGTGGCGCAGCTGCAGCATTTTAAGTGTAGACTTGCGTTGAGTGTCACTGTGTAGATAGTTCTTATGTGGACCATGGAAACCCCAACATAATGCTCGTGGCCAGCAATGAAACAAGTATTTTTAAGATTATTTTTGTGGCTCTTTAAAATCTGAAAATCCAGTAAAAATAAATGTGAAATAACACTCTTCATAAAATGTTTGCTTTGTTCAACTTCAGAGGTTTATATTTCAGCAGAACCTTAGAACAGGGTGTGGTATGCATGGGCTCTTAATACTTCACACTTCCTATTTAATCCAAGGATCACAATTTATTGCATAATTAATAAATCTTGCAGCATCCCTGTGAAATAGACTCATTTTACAAATGGGGAAACTGAGGCACAACTAGCGAGGGACTTGACAATGTCACATTTGTGACAGAGCTGATCTTAGAAACTGTCACCCCCAGTTTTCTCTCATTTGCTTTAGCTGGACCATACATCCTTTGCATGCAATAATTTTCACCGCTTGCTGTCCATCTTAATGTATCTATCTTCCAGATGTTACTCTGTTCAGATAAAACAGTAAACTTTGCGGACTTCTGTTGGGTTGGTTTGCTGCAGATATCCTATTCTACTTTAAAAGTATTTCACTTACTCCATACATTTGGCTTTTAAGTGATATTACTATCCATGGTCATATTGTGACATTTCCTATAATGCTATATTGTATCAGTGCAGTCCATGACAGTGCTTTGTAAAAGCCTGTCACTTTATCTCCTATAATCCTGGCACTTTATAAGGGTATATCAAGTGAACCTGCTTTACCTGTATCAGCTAAACCATGAGAGTGAGGCTTATCGGGCTTTTTCAGGTCACTGAAAGGAAAATACAACTTTTCTGTAGCTGTTCTCCTCATAGCTGATTCTCCCCTGCCCAGGGCTCTCGTCTTCGACTACAAGAAAGGTTCTTCCCCTGGGCATTGCTGTGTTGTATGGGAAGATGCAGCCCATGTGTCAGGGTCTGTCTTGTTAGTCTGCTGAGTTGCACTCCAATCGCTGAAGAATTCTCAGAGCTTTGTTGGCCTAAGCTTCAGGATCTGTAGGGGACTTCTGTCTGCCCTGCTCTGAACATGAGAAGATTAGTGGGGCTACGGAGATAGAAATGGCCGCAATGTTCATTTCCTTTTATAACTGGGCAGGGCTGGGAGCGGGAAAGCTCTAGATCCAGACAGGCAAAGATCTCCTGGAGAGAGACTTGGTCCCCACAAACAGAATGTTCACAGGGCTTCTGGCTTCTCTTTTTATATTTCGTTTTTGATAATCTCTCTCTTTTGTGAAATGTAGATGGAGGGGCCCCACAGAAGCCTTGTAATTTTTGATGAACTCTCAAAGCAGCACATGGAGTGGCAGTGCAGTTCCCACGAGGTTTAGTGTAGATAACCCTCTCCTTACACCCTGTTTTTCAGACCTGACTGTCTTGGAGTCTGTGTGACTTTTTCTGCATAACCAGGGTTTGAAACCTTTCAGTTCCTATTAGGGCTATTAGTATAAATACTGAGTCATCATTTCCAGGGGAGCTAGTGGTTTGTGCCTCTTTGACATGTAATCTGGCATTGTCACATGATAGACACGAGATCGCTGAAGAATCATGGAAAGTATTGCTTTTTTTCTAGCACGGAGTAAGGAGCCCTTCTGCAATAAAGAGAAGCTCTCTTCCTAAAGCAACTTTGTCTTGCTCTGCTTTAGTTTAAAGCTTCTACTGACAATCTTACCAACTCACTCATCTCGCTTGACCTAGCCTGACTTCTTGCTGCAATTTCAAAGAAACAGGAGACCTTCTCATTGTGCTCATCACGATGGTAGTGAAATCTGGTGTATGGTAATGTACTGTAATGTCCCTTAGAAAGCAAGGATAGAGGTACACATCCATTCTAGTGGTTAGAATCTGTCAAATACGTACGTACTGTACGTAATTACATGGTGTGTTAATGGTTCAGTATGTAGGTAGGTAGGAAGCTATGGAGCCTTTCACGCTTGCATCATCATACCAAACGTGTGGTCTGTGGCAGCTGGCTGGTTGCCTGTGCATAGCGAACTGGTTGTCTTGATTCAACTCCTGATGAACTGGGACCCAGTAGTGAATACTATCAGTCCTCCCCTGGGCGAAATCTTTTGGCAAATAGTAAATTAGCAGGAAAAAAAATCATTTTTTCAGCGCAACCCAACTATTTGGGTTGAATTCGACTAATAGTTTTGGGGAAAAAACCCAGAAATGTCAAAATGCTTTATTTTGACATTTTTTAAACAAATTGTTTCACTATTCCATTTCAAAATGTTGTTTGGTTTTGGTTGCCAAAATCAAAAACCAAAACCGAACAACAAGTGTCAAGTATTAATTCAACTCTACTGGGCCCTCTTCTGCTAGTGAGTGACTGGGCCATGGAGACAGCACTCTCCTCTTGACTATAGAGGTGATTTCCCCCCCTCACCCCCCGCTGCCTCCCTCCCCAGCTCAGGGTCAAGGCACTCTGGCAGTCTGGAAGGCTGCATTATTGTCATATTAATAAATATGAGGCGCTCTGATGCTATGGGGATGAGCACCATAGAAATACCTAGAAATGAGTGTAACTGATCTTGTTTACTCTCTGATTGCTAGTGAGGCCTATGGGACATAGATGTGCCACCGGCTTTCATAACAAAGCAGCACAAATGTTAATAATGTACTGAAACCTGTTGCCAAGGAGTATCATCCACAACAGTCACTCAAACACTGTGTTTGAATGGGCCTTCAAGAGCTCACTAACCATAATGCCATCTGGATGATGCCAGTTTTTCCTGGGGAGTAGCGACAAGTTTTTGGGCAACTTAATTCTTGCTTTTCAAAAAATTCCTGTTGGCCTTTAAACTGCAGAGGTGTAAGAAGAAAGGACACACCTCTGGATTTGACACTAGCGTGACTATTACTGGAACACTATGTCCAGATCCAGTGTCAACAGTTCAAGAAGGATGTTGATAAATTGAAGAGGGTTCAGAGAAGAGCCATGAAAATGATTAAAGGATTAGAAAACCTGCCTTAGAGTGATAACCTAAATAGACTGAAGGATCTCACTCTAACAAAGAGAAGGTTAATGGGTGACTTGATCACAGTCTGTAAGTGTGGATATGAGAAATAAATATTTTTCATAATGGGCTCCTCAGTCTAGCAGAGAAAAGGCTAACTCAGGGGTCAGCAACCTTTCAGAAGTGCTGTGCCGAGTCTTCATTTATTCACTCTGATTTAAGGTTTTGCGTGCCAGTAATACATTTTAACATTTTTAGAAGGTCACTTTCTATAAGACTATAATAGATAACTAAACTGTTGGTATGTAAACTAAGGTTTTTAAAATGTTTAAGAAGTTTCATTTAAAATTAAAATGCAGAGCCCCCGGACTGGTGGCCAGGACCCGAGCAGCATGAGTGCCACTGAAAATCAGCTCGTGTGCCATCTGGCACGCATGCCATAGGTTGCCTACCCTGATCTAATGTGATTTAGTGGCTGGAAGTTGAAGCTAGACAAATTCAGACTGGAAATAAGATGCAGATTTTTAACGTTATGGGTAATTAAGTTGTTCCAGTGGTTACTAAGAGTTTGGGGTGGACACTGGCAATTTATAAATCAAGTCTGGATGCATTTTTAAGATCTGCCCTAATTCAAAAGGAATTATTGTGGGGAAAGTTCTATGGCCTGTGTTTAAACAGCTCACGCTGGATGCTCACAGTGGACCCTTCTGGCCTCACAGTCTATGATTCTCCTCACATATGTTGGGCTTTTGTACTGGGTTTCAATCCAGTGTTCAATTGATTTTATGCATTAAGCATAATAAACTCTTGGAAATGGGTCACCATTGCAGCTAGATCGAGTGTGATACGTGCCATACAGTTCAGCATGTACCTGGGGGGTGGGGGGAATGGCAGAAGAAGCTCGGAGCACATACCTCATTTAGTGAAACCGGCTTTTGTACATCTTGGGATTAGGGTTTGGTCTTCACCTGGCTGCAGATTTGACATTTCTGCACCACAGGGTCGTGTGTGTGGGGCAGGTGAACCAGACTGAAATGAAGAAAAAAATAGTGGTCACTCTGAATGCATCTCTGGTGCTTCCTGTGTACCTGCTACATTCCCTTGAAGGGACAATGGGTGTGGGAAGTAACCCAGAAGGGGTAGCCTAGCTGGATGGATCCCAACAAGACACTTACGATATTGCAATTATTTGTCCAAGTGATGCCAGTTTACAAGGATTGTGTGTTTAGATGAGCAAAGAATGGGAGAGGGGGGAGGTGTTAATAGTTTAACTTGGACCATCAGAAGAGATCAGGAGTAAACCTTCTGCCCCAGTGCTGCTGTTGCCAGCCCTTGTGTTCCATTGCTCAGCTGGGGAGTCACAGTGCTTGGTGCTTAGTGCAGCCTATCAGTCTCTCCTACCCCCATGCCTCCAAACAAGAGAGCGAGTGAGCTGGACAGCTGCCGGGGAACTCAGTTTCTCCAGATTCTAGAGGCCTCCTCTATATTGGCATTTTTCTTATCCTCTCCCACTGTTGCTATAGCCATGGTGCAGCCCTGCTGGTGATGGCATATGTGTTTGTGAGTCGTCCTGTTGCAGAGTGCACCAGCCAGGAGGCAGCACACAGGAGAAAGCTGATGCCCTCCTTCTCTTGCATCAACATTAGGGGGGCAAATGAAAGAATGGGGGTGGGGCTAGCATAGAGGAACACTGAGTCTAGAAAGGTGTGGTTATGTATTTAGAAAGGGGTATGAAAGTTAGAGGGAGGGGAATGAAAATCGTCCGTCCAGAAGAAAAACTGCTCACCTGTCCCTAGCAGGTGGGTTTACAACGGTTGCTCGGGGTGCCAGCTTCCAAGGGGAACTGTGTTGCTGCCGCACTTGAATTTTTGTTCCACTCTGATTGACCAGCTGGTTTTGTACTGCTGACTGACTGGCTTTTTTTCCCCTTCAGCTGTGTGTGCTGGATGCCCACACATGTACCCAGGGGTCAGGTGCGATGGCTAGCTTGAGTCACCACTCGTGACGCTGCAGCCACGTTGCTATTTTTAGCAGACTGGCTTGAGCAGAGTTTAGCGCATCTGTCTACCCAGGCTGGGAAGCACCCTCCCAGGTGCAGTGTGGACGTGCCCTTTGGGAATGCTAGAGGCATGAAAAAACTACTCAGAGCAAGGGTGCCTAAATTTTGGCCATAAATGATTCTGAGTGTTTGTGGTGGACACTCCACAGCATTGTGAGTCTAGAGCACTGTTTCTCAAATGCGGCCACCAGGGGGTTTCCCTGAGGCCATGACAGTTTCCTGTGCAGCATGTTCTTTATTGGGCAGAGACTTGAAGATTTTTTGGGTCGCCTAATGGGAGCATTTGGGCTTATCTCACCTAATTAATTCCTTGCACTGCAGGAGTCTCTGGCATTATAAGTACCTTGATTTCTCTGTTCTGTCCCTGTGGCACATGGTTTAAACTAAAGCGTTTCAGTCCTCAGAAGACTAAAGTCTCTGGGCTTAACATAAGGGTATCTAGGTGGAAATTAATGGCCTGTGAAATATAGAACAGGTTAGACGATCCAATGGTCCTGTCTGTCCTTAAATTCTAAAACTATAAATTTTAAAGTGGCTGCCATTCCTGACTCGGGAGTCCACTAATATTCTAGAGGTTTAAAAATGTAAATTGAAAAAACAAATTCCATCATCACTTATGTGGTTGGCGTATCAGCAGGGTTGGAACCTTTCACTCCATCAAACAGACCTCTTCCCCTTAAACTAGTGGAGTAATTGAAGGCAATATTAAATCCTCTATGTGGGGATGAGTGGGGGATGAGACACACACTTTGTGGAAAGATTTCACAGTTATTTGCTGACTGCAGAGGAGTGGTGACTCAAGAATCTTGGCTTCCATGGCTCTGGAGGGGGAGTGTGCTTTGTGGTCATAGACTCTTGTGCCCTGTCCACTCCAACTTGTCCTTATCCCAATCCCGTCTCTTCCCCACCATTGGCTTCTCATCCAATTCCATTCTCCTTGCCTATCCTGTCCCACTCCTCAGGCTTCTCATCCAAATCCCAGTGTTGTTGGCCGGCCAGCCAGCCAGCCCTAGTCTCCCCTTCTGGGGTCCCCATCGGAGTCCCAATCTCTCCCCACTCCCAGTATCCTTGTTCAGTTAGTCCCAGTTGCCCCGGGAAAGGCACTGGGAGTTAAAGTAACTTTGTTTGGAGGTGACAAAGGCATGGAACTCTTTGTCCAGATTCACAAGACATTTTTGGAAACTGATGCTACCTGGTCACCTGACATTAGTGAGGATTCAAACAGGACCCCAAGACTTCCCACCACTTTGAGAAATGGGAGCTGTGCGCTTTCTAGGAAAGATAGTGACAACATTTTGGCTAGCTCTTCAAAGTGTTTTCTCTTTCCAGTCAGCATTGCTTCAGTTGTGTCTAGGTTCAACATGGGCCAGCTGCTCTTCATCGGAGAGCTAATTTCCTGTTGGAATTCTGACACTTGAGTGGTGGTGGTGATTCCGTCAGTCGAGGTAGGTGGAAGAGTGTCATTGGCATCCTGGGGCATCTGAGCCCATGGCGTCTCTCTGTGCTCTCGTGTAGCTATTGAAGGGGATTGGGATAGTATGGATCCTTGTGGAATCCCACCTTTGGAGAAGAGGAGCAGTTACCCATCACCATTCTCTGAGTTCTGGTGGAGAGAAATGGTTGGAACCAATTAATTGTAATTGAAGGGTGTCCCATAATGCAGACATACAGGGGGACCAAATTAAGATTGCATCAGGAACCCTAATTCTGGCATTTCCTAACTTTTGAGTGCTTGATTTAGCAGCCTTAATGTCCTTTGAATGGTGTGTATGTGTGTGCGTGCATCCGTGGGAATAAATATTCTGGAAATGGGGGGGTAGAGGGGAGCAATGAGGAAGCAAAGTTTGCAGATAGCACAAGATTATCAATTCCAAAGAGAATTGTGGGGGAATATAGGGGAACCTAACTAGCCATGATGTCCATTCCCTTGATAAATGCAAAGTAATGCATACTGAAAGGAAAACAAACTATTTGTACACCTTATTTTATGTAGCTGTATCGACTCAGAAAAAGGATGTGGGTGTCATTTAGGACAGCTTAATGGAGACTTCTGCTCAGTGAGAAGCTGCAATCAATAAAGCAAACAAGATGCTAGGATGCATAAGAAATAGGCAGGAGAATAATAGCAAAACTATTGCAATGCCCTTCTGTAAATCAGTGATGCAGCACCATCTGGGTATTGAGTGCAGTACTGGTCACTTCATCTCAAAATGGATATTGCAGAATTAGAGGGGGTTTAGAGAAGGCAACACAAATGATCAAGGGCCAGGAAAAACTCTAATATGAAGAGAAATTGAAATGACTGTGATTGTTACCTTGTTACAAAGGAGACAAGAGAGGACATGATAAAAGCCAATAAAATAAGCAGTGATCTAGAGAAGGTAGACTGGGAGTTTTTGTTCACCCTGACTTTGTAACACAAGAACAAGGAGACATTCAATGAAATTAAAAGATAGCAAATTCAAAACTGGTAAAAGGAAATACACTTTCACACAGTGCACAACGAAACAGTGGCACTCCATTGCCATAGGCTATCACTGAGGCCAGAAACTCAGTAAGGTTCGAAAAGATCTCAAAGAGATCTCTTCAAACAAAATACTGAACTCATGAGGTGCTACTCTTTTGATCTAGTTAAAACTGTTGGAAGAGTGTAGGCTAGTCTGCTAAAATAGCAGGTTTAGTTGTGCTGAGTGACTTATGCATCTGAGTTGAACCTGTTAGCATTTGGAGTTATGTAAGATGGGAAAACATTGCAAAGCCTCCTATGCACTGGGAACCTTAGGCTGCTAATACTTGTCTTTTGGAGTCTCTCTCCTTCTCCAATTCCAACCGCACAATTTAATGCAGTAGAACCTCAGAGTTATGAACACCAGAGTTTCGCACTGACCAGTCAACCACACATCTCATTTGGAATTGGAAGTACACAATCAGGCAGCAGAGACAACCTCTTCCCCCCCAAAAAAAACAAACGAACAAACCCAGTACAGCTCTGTGTTAAATGTAAACTGCTTTAAAAAAAGCAGCATTTTTCTTCTGCATAGTAAAGTTTCAAAGCTATATTAAGTCATCTGATTTCCGTGCTGAGGAAAGAAATTAGGGTCTTCCAGCTCTGGAGATGAACCGTTGTCTATGTGGAGTCTGCACTGCTTGCTTACAGTGCACTTGTAATGATTGATAAAATTGGTTGGGCTCACTGCTGTGGAGGCCTGATCCAAAGCCAAATGAAATAAGTGCAGTTTTCTATTGGGCTTTGGATCAGTTCCTACCCAAACCTCAGTGTGGCTTCTTCTGATGACTCCCTGCCACTGGAAGTCTTTGCGGCAATCTGTATTTTACTCCCAAGTGACTTGGAGGCAGTGTGGTGGCGGAGTAGGGGGTTTTTTGTGTGGCACATACTAATTTGTTTGCACACAGACCTTATAGAGCTCTGGCATAGCCTGAATTTGTGGATCTGGCTCCTCATCCAGACAGAGAAATAGGGGGATTGGTGTTAGTCCCAAAGCCTGCTGGTTCCAGTTCCCTCTTTTCCCAGCAAATACAGGACCTGCATATGCTTTGCCTTTGTCAGCTTTTTCTTGGTCTCTCTTGTATTGAGAGATCCTTGATTGACAGGCCTGAGAGATCCTAACTGCTGTTGCTCACCACATCATGGGCCAGCAGTTTCCTCTCAGAACTCTTCAGCCCTCTCTACTGTCGACTCTTTCCTCTAAAATAGCTGAATTCTAGATTGATCGGGGGAGCAAGTTCCAGAAAAGGGCACTGTGTATCCTCCATTAGGAGCTGCCTTGCCTTCTCCTTGGCCCCCTCCCCCAAAGAGTCTTTACTTTCTCTTTGCAGGATTTTCTTGAACTGTGTTTTATGTCTAAGTCAGTTCTCTCTTAAGCAGAAGTGAAACCAGTTTGGGGGCAAGAACAGGAGCTGCTCAGTTCAGAAGATTAATTCTCTGGCGGAAGGAAACCAAAAGCTACAATGGCATGTTAGTAGTTCCCTGGCTAGGCTGAGCTCTGAGGCACTTGTGTACAAGTCACTAGTGTCACATCTGTAGCTGATCTTATGCAGTCCTCTGTATGTTCTTAATTGTTCATATAGACTCGTCAGTTCTATGTACTGCAGCACTGATCCTCCTCAGTGTCTGATCAGCGCTAAGAAGCACAGCTATGTGGCACTGATTTGGCAGCTCTAATGCTTATTCCTGACATAGAATCATAGAATCAAAAGGTTGAAAGGGACCTCATGAGGTCATCTAGTCCAACCCCCTGCTCAAGGCAGGACCAATTTCCCTAAATAATCCCAGCCAGGGTGCGGTCTAGCCGGACCTTGAATATCTCTAAAGATGGAGATTCTACCACCTCCCTAGGTAACCCATTCCAATACTTCACCACTCTCCTAGTCAGAAAGTTTTTTCTAATATCCAGCCTCGACTTCCGCAACTGCAACTTCAAACCATTGCTCCTTGTTCTGTCCTC
>NC_133786.1:2308614-2372940 GCF_003597395.2 Chelonoidis abingdonii | reverse complement strand
CAACCAGGCATTCACCTCCAGGATGCATCTGTCTCTGCCTAGGCCCCTACCCTTGACCGGAAGAATCGAGGAGAACACCACCTGAGCACCGAACTCCTTCACCCGTGCTCCCAGAGCCCTGTAGTCACCTTTGATCTGCTGAGGATCACCTCTCGCAGTATCATTGGTTCCCACATGGATGAGTAGCATGGGGTGGTAGTCAGTGGGGCAGACATCTTGCTCTGTTTCCTCTCCCTGGCTCCTCTTAAACAGAAATGAGAGGAGGACATGGCTTTTAACTGTCTCATGCTGCCTAAAAAGGTCCCCATGAGATGAAATTTCCCTGTTCAGTACAGAGCACAAGATCCTAGCCATGCTCTGGCCCAGCATAGCCCCTGAAAGGTATGAGGATGTGATGCTGTTTGTTCAGAACTCAGCTGCCTAGGGAGTCCCTTATCCATTACTAATAGCCCACTGAGTTGACTTACTCAGTGTGCCTTGTGAAATCTGCTAGATGGGTTTACAAGACTGGTCATCTTGACACTTTGGGACCACAGGGAGCTGCAGACTAAACAGCTGTCAGCTTGTGTCTTGAAGAGTAGATGTGTCCATTTTCCCCTCTCTCGGCTCCTGTGGTGCTGCCCTCAGTTTGGGATAAAAGTACCTGGGACTGGTAAATTGCTTAACAGGCTCCTGCTGTGTTGGGGCTGAAACTCCCTCCTGGCTGAAGTCAGTGTGATTGTTTTCACTGATATCTCTATGCTAATGAGGGAATAGATAATCCCTGCCTGAGACACTGACCCTTCAGGAGCCTCTCGGAGCCAGCATCTTCTCTCCCTTCTCCCCGCAATACAAGCGTCTTCAAGCCAATTTTGTCTCTAGCCGTTCTGTGCGGGGCAGCTGTTCCAGAGGCAGCGCTGTGGAACATAAATGCTGAATCAGATGCTAAGAGGATGTTGGGGATGGGAAGCTAGGGTGAGAGTCCTCAGCTGTTTAAAGCTGAAGTTGTGTCTGTGAGTGGCTAGAGCAGGGCCTTAGTTTCCTATCTCTTTCCACCTCCATTGCCCCCACATAAAGGCCTTATCTTCATCTATGCTAAGCCCCCACAAATCCCACCAAAGTCAATGGGAGCTGCTGGTGCTCAGTACCTCTGAAAACTGAGTCCTCAGTACTTACCTGCCTGCACCACAGAGCAGTATGTGAGATACTCAGTCTCTGCGTAAGTGGGGTATCATGGGAAATAGACTGAGAACTGAGGGCAAATGTTCACTTTTTTATGGGGACTGCTCCCCTTACCAGACTCTCAGGTGGGTCAAGGCTCCATTAAGTAAGGATCTTACACCAGCATCACCTCTAAGGCAGCCTGAGACCAACTTGTCTTCTAGCATGTCTGATCTTTTTCACTCTCCAGTGCATTCAGGGTTGTGAAAAAACAGACTTTTCCTAGGAGACAAAATGCCATTTTGGTGGGTTTTGCTTGTTTTGTCAGATCTTTGTTTTATTTTTTCACTTTTTGAATTTCCTGTGTCACTTTGAATGATTTTATAGGCATATAACATACCTGAAAGTGTCTTTGGATGCTAGAAACACTCTCACTTCAATGTGTGAATGTAAACTTTATTCGGAAGTTACAAGGGAAGTGGTGAGACTGGCCAGGCTTTTATGCCCATCAGGAATGTGTAAAGCTGGCTAAGTCATTGCATTTTCTTTTGTCTTCAGATTGTTTAATGCACTAATGGTGGCTTCTCCTTCCTGTAGTAAATGTGAAAGCTCTGGTCAGTACTGGTCACCAGTATTCACAGATATCTCAGTCTGAATTGCTGACTCTTGAGGCCTGAAGTGGAAGGCATGGTGACCAGCATTTGAATAGACCAAAGTAACCAAACCAAAGAATTCTTTTGAATGAAGATAAAGCTCTTCTCAAGGCTGAATGGGTGGATGGGAAGGACTCGTGCTCATCTCAGAGCAGAGATGATGTGTAATTGAATGAAATCTTGTCTAGTGAAGTAGAAAAGCAGAAAATGGAGTTGGGCTATTCTGCAGATGAGGTATTTTCCATGCCATTGTTTTTGGGATGAAGCTACAATGACAACTTATGTCATTGATCTAGACCTCCCTGCACTCTCCCCTCCCACCCCCTTTTTTTCGTTCAGCTTAGGGAAATTCCCTTATTCTGTGTGCAGAATTGTGGGCTGGCCTGCAATTCCCTGTGATCCCTATGGACTAGGGTGCTGATGATCCCTATGGACTAGTGATCCCTATGGACTAGGGTGCTGATTCTTGATCATCCTTCCTGCATCATGCTTAACTGCTTGGTCCTGGGAGACGGAAATATTCTCTAAATCTTTCCTTCCCTGTCCTGCCTGTTTCTCTGTATACAGTGCACACAGCAGGGCTTGAGTGGAATTTGGTCACAGGGAAGCGGTAATTCCACTGCTTCTCCCTTGTGACACTGGAAACATATTAGTCATTCTGTGGTTCAGTTGCTTGTCTGAGGGAAATATTGGAATGGAAATATTCTCATTTCAATGGAATCTGCTCCAGATAAACAGATGACACATGAACCACCATCAAAGCCTAGGATTCTCTTGCAGATTTCTGCTGCCTTTACATATATCTCTCAGTAGCTCCCTAAATTTCTAAACTGCTTCCTGATAGTTCATAGATTTTTAAGGCTGGAAGTGATCAGTGTTGAGCATCTAGTCTGACCTTCATAACACAGGGCACCGAACTTCCCTGAATTAATTCCTGTTAGGAGTCCAATAGCTGTGGCTGAACAAAGCACATCTTTTAGAAAAATGTTCCAACTTGATTTTTTTTAAACTGCTAGTGGTGGAGAATCCACCACAGCCCTTGGTAGGTTGTTCTAGCCGTTAATTACTCTCCCTGTTAAAAAAAAGAATAAATACAAACTTTAACAATTCCTTCTTATTCCTATGGTCTGCAATTGCCCAGCTTCCACTTCCAGACATTAGATTATGTTAAGTTATACCATCCTCTGCTAGACTGAAGAGCCCTCTATGTAATTTGTAACATATTCTAGAAAGATGAATTAACTGCTAGGCCCTCCCCACTGAAATCTTGAGCTGCTTTATTTAGGCATTTATTGGAACCATTAAAAGCTTAAAGAAAAGGCTGAGAGTACCTCTTAAAAACTACTTTTTTAAGCTAATTTTTCTTCTCATGAACTAAGAAAGTAAGAGGAATTTTCCTGTTGATCAGTGTTGTGGCCATTCATTGAAAGCTTCTTCTAAAGGTACAATGTAATATATCGTCAAAATGTGGTAGGTACAGCAGGGAGTGAGCCTGCACGTGTGGGACATGGACAGGTTGAGCTAATTGTGCTTTTCCGTCTCTGATTTCTGTGACTGCCCTTCAATAATCAGTCCAGAGTAACGGAATGACTAGGAACTGCTCTGTTCTCTCGAATTTTAAACAAACGTGTCCCCTGCTGTGAGGTGCTCTGTTCCATCCAGTCTTTGTATATATAAATCTTTTAGTAAAGAAAGAAGATCTTGCCAAAATAACTTGTTTCCTAAACGTCTGCTCTTAAGCTTGGTCATAAAGGCCATGCAGGTCATCAGATGACCTGAATTACATGTGTCTTAGTGTGGAAGGGAACTAAGTAATGAACTCACTGAGTCAGTGATAATTATAGTTTGTAAAAAATCACATGGAAAACTAGGGAGGTATTAGAAGTGTGGAGGACTGCAAACTCTGTACCGCCTTTCCAGAAAGGAAAGAGCTGCCAGGATCACTTAATGTTCTGTATCCCTTAAGTCCTAATTCCTGTCCACAGTAGTGCATTTTTTCTTAAAGAGGCTAATGGAGCCATGAACGATAGGCATTGGGAGTTTGGAAAGTACAACTCTTTCTGGACACACTTGATTGCTTTTTTTGGTTGCTAGAACTTGGTGAATGAGTGGGAATCCAATAGGTGAACTGCCTCTTCATCATTCACTATGAATCCTAAAGATGGGTTTTAAGGTCAGCTTTTGACTACGTAATGATTGATGATTTTTAGAAAGGAATCCATACCTACTCTGGAGTTATGAATGACACTTGAGTAGAACTTGTCCACTTCCCTGCATTCTAACCCTGGGAGGAGTTCTGTAGTGTGGTAAATGTGGTGTGTATCAGGAAAATCTCCCTGATTACCAGATGTATTGTGTTGTAGAATAGTCTCCTCAGGGAAGTGGTGAACGTCTTCTTGCTTGGGACTTGTAAAACTAGACTGAGAACAGTGCGAGGACACATGCCATAGGGAATATTTCTTTGCTGGGAGAGGGACTAGATGATCCAGCTGGTCTTCATCTCTAACTCTTGAGTGTCTGAATCATCTAATAAACAGCTGCTGGAGGAACCAGAATTCCAGCTGCTATCCTAGAACTGTGACTGTTTAATTTCCAAACTGGGCTAGGTGCAGAGAAGGGCTGCTAGGATGCTCATGGGGAATGGTGAGGCTATATTACAAGAGAAGACTGAAAGAACTTGGTTTGTTTAACCTAGCAAACCACAGGCTGAGAAGGGCCATGGTTGTGCTTGATACATACATCAGGGGCTACACTAATAAGAGCTATTGAAGTTGAAGGACAATTTTGGTACAAGAACAAATGGGAATAAACTGGCCAGAAATAAATTGAAGCTGGAAATGAGAAGCAGGTTTCTAGCCAGTTCTGGAACAGCATCCCACTAGGAGCAATGGGGACAAGAAACCTGATTTGATTTTAAGATGGAACTTGATTCAGTTCATGAACAGGATTTACGTCAGGTTTGCCTGCCATAACAGGAACTGGACCTGATGGCCCAGGAAGTCCTTTTAGTCCCATATCATGTTCTAAAAATAACGTTGCACTAAGTCATCAGCCACTGAACCTGATCATGTTGGCTTTAAATGGCACCAGTTGGCCTGTCGCTCATGTGCGATAAATCCAGCCGTGTTCCCTCTGGTCTTCTAGTCTCTACCCTAGACACGAAGAAGAGCTCTGTCTAAGCTCAAAAGTTTGTCTCTTGCCAACAGAAGTTGGTCCAATAAAAGATATTGCCCTCACCCACCGTGTCTCTTTAATATCCTGGGACCAATATGGCTACAACACCACTGCAAACAATCTCCACCCAAAACAGGGCAAGATATGGCATTTTCAAGAAAATGGCACGATCATAGAATCATAGAAGATTAGGGTTGGAAGAGACCTCAGGAGGTCATCTAGTCCAATCCCCTGCTCAGAGCAGGGCCAACACCAACTAAATCATCCCAGCCAGGGCTTTGTTAAGCCAGGCCTTAATCTCTAAGGATGGAGATTCCACCACCTTCTTAGATAATGCATTCCAGTGCTTCACCACCCTTCTAGTGAAATAATGTTTCCTAATATCCAACCTAAACCTCCCCCACTGCAACTTGAGACCATTGCTTCTTGTTCTATCATCTGCCACCACTGAGAACAGAATAGCTCCATCCTCTTTGGAACCTCCCTTCAGGTAATTGAAGGCTGCTATCAAATCCCCCCTCACTCTTCTCTTCCGCAGAGTAAATAACCTCAGTTCCCTAAGCCTATCCTCATAAGTCGTGTGTCCCAGCCCCGCTAATGCCACTTTTTGGTTGCCCCCCTACAGTGCGTTCAGTCACGCTACTAGAAGCTCTTCTCTCCAATTGTCCACGTCCCTTCTAAAGGTGGGGGAACCAAAACTGGATGCAATACTCCAGTGTGGCCTCCCAGTGCCAGATAGAGGGGATAATCACTTCCCTGTTCAATCTGCTCGGCAATGCTCCTACTAATGCAGTCCCATATGCAGTTAGACTTCTGGCAACCAAAGCGGGCACACTGCATGATCTATACCAGCTGTCTCTCCATGTAAATATCCGGCAGCGTCCTTTTCTTGGGCAGAACTGCTGTTAGCCAGTCATCCCGCCTGTAGCAGTGCATGGGATTCTTCAATCCTAAGGGCAGGATCTGCACTTGTCCTGTTGAACTCATCAGATTTTCTTGGGCCCAATCTCCAATTTCTTCTGGTTTCATTCTGGACCCTATCTCCTTACTCTCCAACGTATCTACTTCTCCAGTTTAGTTCATAAGAACGACTGTACTGGATCAGACAAAAGTCCATCAAGCCCGTATTCTGTCCTCTGACAGTGGCCAATGGCAGGTCACCCAAGTGAAGATTGACAGACAGGTTATCATCAGTGATCCATGCCCTGTCACCTATCCCAGCTTCTGGAAACGAAGGGTCTAGGGCACAATCCTGCCGTCCTGGTCTAATAGCTATTGATGGACCTATCTTCTGAATCTATCTAGCTTCCCTTGAACCCTTTTAGTATTGACGTTCACAAATCCTCTAGGCACAGGAGCTTCCAGGTTTGTGTGACAGTTGTATTGTGTGAAAAAATACTTTCTTGTGTTTGTTTTAAGACCTGCTACCTATTTATTTCATTTGGTGCTCCTTGTTTTTGTATTATGAGATAGGGGTAAATAACAACTTCCTTTATTTTCCTTTCTCTATATTCTCATGATTTTTAAGACCTCTATCTTCCCCTCTTAGTTGCCTGCTTTTCCAAGCTAAAAAGTCTCTCATATGGAAGCTGTGTCTGTACCCCTAATTATTTTGTTGCCCTCTTTGCTGAAAGTTTTCCAATTCCAATATATCTTTTTTGGATGGGTGACCATCTGCATGCAGTATTCGAGGTGTGGGTGTACCTATTGGATTTATATGAGGGCATATTGATATTTTCTGTCCTATATCTATCCTTTTCTTAATTCCCAACATTCTGTTCACTTTTTGACTGCCACATGCACATTGAATGATGATATTCGGGAACTATTCACAAAGACTCCAAGATCTTTCCTTGAGCTGGTAACAGTTTCTATTTAGACTAACATCATTGTATGTCTATGGTTGTTTCCCAGTGGCATTACTTTCATAGAATACCAGGGTTGGGAGGGACCTCAGGAGCCATCTAGTCCAACCCTGTGCTCAAAGCAGGACCAGTCCCCAGACAGGTTTTTGCCCTAGATCCCTAAATGGCCCCCTCAAAGATTGAGCTCACAACCCTGGGTTTAGCAGACCAATGCTCAAACCACTGAGCTATCCCTCTCCTCTGAGAAATTACTTTGTGGTTATCAACATTAAATTTCATCTGCCATTTTGTTTCCCAGTCACCCAGTTTTGTGAGATCCTTTTGTAGCTCTTTGCAGTCTGCCTGGGACTTAAGTATCTTGAGTAATTTAGTATCATCTGCAAATTTTGCCACCTCACTGTTTGCCCCTTTTTCCAGATCATTTATGAATATGTTGAATAGATTTGGCCCAGTACAGATCCCTGAGAGACACCACTATTTACCTCTCTCCGTTCTGAAAACTGGCCATTTATTCCTATGCTTTGTTTCCTATCTTTTAAGCAGTTACCAATCCATGAGAGAACCTTCCCTCTTTTCCTATGACTGCTTATTTTGCTTAAGAACCTTTGGAGAGGGACTTCGTCAAAGGCTTTCTGAAAATCTAAATACACTATATCCACTGGATCTCCTTTGTCCACATACCTGTTGACCCCCTCAAAGAATTCTAGTAGATTGGTGAGACATAATTTTCCTTTACAAAAACCATGTTGACTATTTCCCAACAAATTATGTTCATCTATGAGTCTGACAATTTTGTTTTTTACGATCGTTTTAACCGATTTGCCTGGTACTGAAGTGAGGCTTACTGACCTGTAGTTGCCAGGGTAACCTCTGGAGCCCTTTTTAAAAAATTGGCATCACATTAGCTATCTTCCAGTCAATTGGTACAGAAGCTGATTTAAATGATAGGTTACAGATGACAGTTAATAGTCTTGCAATTTCACATTTTGAGTTCCTTCAGAACTCTTGGGTGAATACCATCAGGTCCTGGAGACTTATTACTATTTAGTTTATCAATTTGTTCCAAAACTTCCTCTAACGACACCTTAATTTGGGACAATTTCTCTGATCTGTCACCCAAAAAGAATGGCTCAGGTTTGGGAATCTCCCTCACATCCTCAACAGTGAACAATGCAAAGAATTCATTTAGTTTCTCCACAATTTCCTTATCGTCTTTGAGTGCTCCCTTAGCACCTCGATCGTCCAGTGGCCTCACTGGTTGTTTAAATACATCAGAAGTGGAAAGGCGGCTAATTTTTTTTTTTTTTTTTTGCACATCTGTGAACTTGCTGATGGTGCAATTCATCCCATCCTCCAGATCATTAATAAAGATGTTGAACAAAACCGGCCCCAGGACCGACCTCTGGGGCCCTCTGCTTGATACCGGCTGCCAGCTAGACATCGAGCTGTTGATCACTACCCAGTGAGCCCGACAGCTTTCTGTCCACCTTGTAGTCCATTCATCCAATCCATAATTCTTTAACTTGCTGGCTAGAATACTGTGGGAGACCATATCAAAAGTCATCCTCTTCCCAAGTGGTTGGGTGTCTATCTGTGTACGTCAGAAGTGGGTGCTTCTGTAGCATGTCCACCTGCCCATTAACTTGCCCTGGTGGAATCAATATTCCACCTGTGTCATACCATGTCTTAGTAAGTGTGTCATCCGGTGATCACATCTTTGTCTATCAGGTTCCGTGCTAAATGCATTCAATCTACAAATTCAAAGCAGGCTCTTCTAACTGCCAGCCCTGCAAATTCAACATGGCATCCAGGAGTCAAAGTAGGTACTAATTGCTTTGTGCATTAGCTGCAATAAAGTTCCATGGGCTGAGTTCTGCACTCAGAGACTCCTGGGCAACCTTCTGGGGCTTGCGTAGGTGTGACGCTGGAACTCCACAAACAATTGCATTGATGCACAAGAGGAAATAGATTTTCCCCCCTCTCTCCTCTATTGCTCTGTTGGCTCTGTGGAGCAATAGGAAGTAAAAAGCAATAAATAATTTTATTTTGTCACTCAAATCGGATTTGATTCTGTTGCACACAGGGAGCAGATATGAGGATAGAAGGTGCCGTTTTACATCAGGCCTTTCTGTGAACTGCATCCACACCTGGGAAAACATGCCTTGAGGTCAGGGCAAAGCTCAGGCTTGAGGTGCCAAAGTTCTGTTAGTACAGACAGTCTGATTCCATTCCATTGGCTGCCCAGATTCCCTTGTGTTAAGGAAACTCTCTGGTTCTTATCTGGTAAGTATTGCGGGATGCTGGGGTACTTGGACCAGAGCCAGACCCTCACATCCTCAGCCATGAAGACAGGTGCAAATAATTTGTTTAGTTTCTCCACAATGGCCTTATTGTCCTTGAGTGCTCTTTTAGCAGCTTGATTGTCCAGTGACCTCACTAGTTATTTAGCAGGCTTCTGATGTACTTAAAAATTTTTTTGCTATTCCTTTTTGAGTCTTTGGCAAGCTGTTTTTCAAATTTTCTTTTGGCCTAATTATATTTTTACACCTTGTTGTCCAGAGTTTATGCTCCTTTCTATTTTCCTCACTGGGCTTTAACTTCCACTTTTTAAAGGATGCCTTTTTGCCTCTCGCTGTTCTGTTTGTTTTTTTGTTTTTGTTTTTTACTTCATTGTTTAGCCACGGTGGCACTTTTTTGGTTCTCATACTATGTATTTTAATTTAGGGTATACATTTAAGTTGAGCCTCTACTACGGTGTCTTTCAAAAGTTACCATGCAGCTTGCAGGGACTTCACTTTTGGTGCTGTATCTTTTAATTTCTGTTTTAACTAACCTCCTCATGTTTGTGGTTTGTGTTGATTCTCAGATCTGCCTCTCTGCTGCTGAGCTCTCTCCCTCTATCCAGTCCAGTATCTCACAGCTTGTTCACACTTACAGTGCTGTAGCACTTAGTGAAAACACTACCTACACTGATGGAAGAGCTTCTCCTGTCAGCGTAGGTACTGCACCTCCCCACGAAGCTTATCTTTGAAAACTCATGGCAATCGGGGAAGGTCCTGGATGACTGGAAGAAGGCTAATGTAGTGCCCATCTTTAAAAAAGGGAAGGAGAAGGATCCGGGGAACAATAGGCCAGTCAACCTCACCTCTGTCCCTGGAAAAATCATGGAGCAGGTCCTCAAGGAATCAATTCTGATGCACTTTAGAGGAGAGGAAAGTGATTGAGGACTGGAGCACATGACTTATGAGGAGAGGCTGAGGGAAGTGGGATTGTTTAGTCTGCAGAAGAGAAGCATGAGGTGGGATTTGATAGCTGCTTTCAACTACCTGAAAGGGGGTTCCAAAGAGGATGGAGCTAAACTGTTCTCATTGGTAGCAGTTGACAGAACAAGGAGTAATGTTCTCAAGTTGCATTGGGGGTTTTTTAGGTTGGATATTAGGAAAAACTTTTTCACTAGGAGGGTGGTGAAGCACTGGAATGGGTTACCTAGGGAGATGATGGAATCTTCTTCCTTAGAGGTTTATAAGACCCAGCTTGACAAAGCCCTGGCTGGGATGATTTAGTTGGGAATTGGTCCTGCTTTGAGCCGGGGGTTGGACTAGATGACCTCCTGAGGTCCCTTCCACCCCTGATGTACTATGAAGCTCTCCTGTCAATATGGAGCTGTCTGCACCAGAGGCTAGGTCAGTAGAATAATGTCGTTCTACTGAGGACATTTGTAGTGAAGGCCAAGCCTCAGTTGGCCTTCCTGATGCCACTTCAGGTGCCCATTCATCACATTTAGACTCCATCTCCTCCTCCTCCTTTCTCAGCACTGTGGGCAAACTACTGTCCTTGCAGTGGTGCACTTCCTTATACCACATCTCTGAAATCCAGCGTTTCCTTTCTGCCCATCCACCTAGCCAGATGCGTGCCGAGGCCTCAGTGCGTCCCGCTGTGGCTGCTCCACTCCTGCTCCCCTTATGTCTGAATGTGCTGTTGGTGCTGAAATCACCACCTTGGCTTGTTGCTTGGACCCTGTCAGCCCCCTCTGCATCCCTCCGCTGCCACCCGTTTACCTATACGAGCTTTCTTGCCTTCACGTTTCGAGCATGGAACTAAAGACTGTATCGTAGTGCCCATGCACAAGGGCACCAAATTAAGGTTGCTTGGGCAGCAGTAAATCTTACATTTCCTAATTTTTGGGCGCTTTTACTCTGTAACAGAAATGTTCCTTAAATGCAGTTTTTTATTGAACTTGTGTGTGTGTGCGTACGCATGTGTGGTTTTTTGTTTTAAAGTTGGAGAGGAAAAAATAAAAGCAAATTTATATAGATATGACTATAACAGTCTGTCATGATGAATGGGCTTTGAACCTTGGGCCTTCTGCAGTCCAGACTTCTAGCACCTGAATTACTGGACTAGCTATATTAGCTGGCAGCAGGAGAAGGCTGTTTTCTCTCAGAAGGGTGGACTGCTGGCTCTGGGGAGGTGCAGGAGAATGGAGTACTCCTTTCCTCTGGAAGTTGGGGGGTGCACGAGCTGTATGTGGTGTCCCCAAGGGAGGGAGAAATGGGTCACTGGGGTCATATGCTGAATCTAGGCATCTCTGCTCTCTTTTCCCTCCCTTCCACATGCATGTTCCCCACGCCCACATCACCAACTGTCAATTTTACAACTGCTCTTGCAGCTCCAGGCCCTCTCAGCATGTCTGCTGCCACCCTGACATTATGAGTTGGGTGTTGTCATCAGTTATCATCTAGGAAGGCTGCCAACACTTCCCTGAGGAGTGCGGGAATGGAGACTGAACGGTTTATAGCTCATGAAATGCTGAACTGAAATTTATGGGAGAAGGAAAAAGGCGTTTGTGTTGTAGAAGGAATTTCTGCTGCTAAATATCAAAGGTTTTCTGCAAACAGATGTAAGAACATCTCAAACACAGTCAGAAGAACCGCTTAGAATGGGACCAGTTAGGGCATTTAAATATAGAGATTGCTGGAACTAACTCGTTCCACCTAGCATTATAGGTGGGTGGATTGACTGGAAGCCTATCTGTGTCTTTCACCTGTGTAACTTCTGTGGCCCAATCCCACCAGTATCCTGCCTCTGCAGACCCAGGGATGTGATGAAAGAAGTGGTGCATCAGTCAGCTGAGGGTTTCTGGAATGGGGTAGAAGCTTGTTTCAGACCCACTTAAGGTGGAGCCAGTGCCATATTCAGGCCACGCTTCCTAGGACCTCTACATATGGGAAGTGGAGTTCTTCCAGCTTGTGGGTCAGGGTTGTGTCCAAAGTCTCCTTGCTCCATGATGGTGGGGAAAGGGGTCAGGCTTGTCCCCAGCTCTTACATAGCAGAGCAGTGACTAGCACAGACTATGACTGTGCTATCTCTGACCCTGGTGCTAATGAGGGGGGAGGGATAGCTCAGTGGTTTGAGCATTGGTCTGCTAAACCCAGGGTTATGAGCTCAATCACTGAGGGGGCCGTTTAGGGAACTAGGGTAAAAATCTGTCTGGGGTTTGGTCCTGCTTTGAGCAGGGGTTGGACTAGATGATCTCCTGAGGTCCCTTCCAACCTTGATATTCTATGAATCTATATGGCTCCTGCAGCAGGAGCCAAAGAGGGCATTTCCTCTACATTTTATTGCCTTGTCTCTCACTTGTGCTGTTTCTTGTTCTTCCCCCACTCAGGTATCGGGGGCTAACGCTTGTGCTGACGTTCCTGTTTTATGCCAGTTTCCATCTCTCTCGCAAACCCATTAGCATTGTGAAGGTAAGTGGTGTACCTCGGTTGTAACACATAGTGCGGCCCTAGGCTCATGAGATGAGATTTCTGCTTCTGTAGTCTTGTTCTGGCCAGCTCCCCAACCCACTGCTAATGCATGAGTCTGATGGTATTGGAGCCCTGCCCACCCGCCATGCCAGTACCTGCACCCTGCCAATGGCCTGGTCACACCATTACCTCTACAGCCAGCAGTGAGCTGCTTGCAGCCATTGGCCTGGCACATTAGTGTCTCATCCTAGTGTGCTTTATTAAGAGATGTTTGGGCAAGGGTCTGGAGGAAGAGTTCTCTGGATTCTCTCTTCGGGCGGCTTCTCAGATCCTCAGTTCTGGCAAGACTCCTCCCTTGAGGAGGATCTGTGTTATGTAGGTTCAAACCTTCATGCAGGGGTGTTAAATACCATTCCTGGTGCCTGAAACATGGCCAAGCAGCATCAGGGAGACTTCAGTCAAGGCACCCTAGGTACCAAGGGCGCTTAAAAGGCACTAGCTGGTGGGGACAGGGTAGGCAGAGAGCACATGGGGGTGGGGTGGGGGGATGTCTGGGAGGTGCTGGGTTGGGGACAGGCTGTGGGGTGAGCTGTGTGTGTGCGCAGGAGGGAAACAAGAAGCGGGAGCTGCCCGTTGTGTGAAGATGGTGCCTTTTGAAGGAGACCTGGACTCTTCAGCCTTTTCTTTCTTTGTTCGGTCCGCAGAGTGAGCTGCACAGCAACTGCTCTTCTCTGGACAGGATTCCCCCCAATGGCACCAACAGCACCACGTGGTGTGACTGGGCTCCCTTTGGTAAGAGCTTCCTGACTGAGTGCCGTGGGCCTCCCACCCAGCTCCTCTGGACGGCTGCGCTCTGAGCCGCAAAGAGCACAGGAGAGTGCAGCTCCCTTCCCTCATGTACCGGGGGCAGCCAGGAGAGCTCAGTGCCCAGAACTAGCTGCAAGTCACTTGGTCCAAGGTCTCCAGGGAGGTGTTTGGGTGGGAGGCTCTAATGGTTGGGCAGAAATTACAGAGACTGTTCAGGCTGCCTGGGTTGGGAGCCCTCATTATCTCCCCCTAGCCTGTCCACGTCCCTCTGCCACACTCCCCATGGTGCTGCTGTGACCCTGGCTTTGTAAGCGTGCTGCTTGGGTAGCCCTTGGGGCCAGCAATTTCCAGTGCCTCTGCATTGCCTGTTGGGGGCCCCAGCCCCTTCTCCAAGAGCAAGCCACGACTGAGCCTGTGTGCCTCCGCCCTAGACTGTGACCCCAGGAAGTCCGATCAAATATTAAGAATTGGCAATGCTCTGGCAAATAGACTCGTAAGGTGATTACTGACCTTACTCAGGAGCCTTAATGTGTTTACAATGTACTTATGAGTCTCATTAGTGCATTAGCTGAGGGCCGGGTTCCCAGAACAGCTGGGTTTGGCAGTTGCTAATCAGAGCCAATTGGAGGCCATTAACCACCTGAGCAGTGCCCAGTGTGCTTTTGTCTCAGGTCCCAGGTACAAAGGACAGATGCCTAGTGGAAAACAGGCATGTAACAGAAGCTGGCCTCATAGTGGGGTGTCCTGGCATTCGGAGAAGGCGTCATTTCTGAAAGCAGTGCGGCTTAGCATGGCCTAGAACCATGCCCCTCAACCTTTTCAGGCTGGCACCCCTTACTCAAAGTAACGCTTTTGAAACTCTCTTACATTTACTGTAAAAGAGTGTAAAAAGCATAGCCATGCATACAGTGCCAAGCCAATGGAATGGAGTGGTCAGTGCATGCTGAGCGGTTGACAGAGAACACTTCCCTTGAAGGGTCAGGAGATGTGGGAGTGAGAGCCTCTGTGCTTTAAACTGTAAGAACATAGTCAATGCCTTGTTCCTTTCATGTTGCACTAGTTGAGAATCACTGGCCTGGAGGAATGAGCTCAGGAGGCAAAGTCCTGAGTTTGAATCCCAATTCTGATGCATTGTCCCATCTCCTTTTTGTACCTTCAGTCCCCTTTGGTAGATGGGAATAATTATACTTTGTTTTCGGGGGTGTGGGGTGAAGAGCAGTGAGTTAATGTTTAAATACACAAGGTTCTGCTCAACTCTTAAAAATCTGATCCCTGAAGCAGTGAGTGAGGCACTCAGCAGTTCAACTCTGAGGGTCTCTGAGCCTTGCTGGGAGCACAAAGCGGTAACCTGCATTGGGGAGGGAATGGAAGAGAGCAATATCCCCCGTGGATGTGAATGAGATGCAGGGCTTCTCCAAAATATAGGCTTAACCCCAGAAAATATAGCTAGCAGCAAGCCCACCCTCCAGGTCTTGAAGCATCCCTGCAGTGCTGGGGTGCGGAGAGTGGGCAAGAGACTGCAGTTGGGAGTCCTGCTATTCCAGCCTGTTGCTCTTTAACATGCTGGCTTCTGCCTGCATTGTCACCTGTTTTTCAGATCAGGCTAACTACAATGAGCTTTTTGGTGCCCTGGACAATGCCTTCTTGGTTGCCTATGCCATTGGAATGTTTATCAGGTATGGACTTCCAAGCACCACCAGCATGGAGGGAGGAGACGGTTCCATCTCAAATCCTCCCCTAGATGCCTCACTGCTTCCCATTGGGTTCACCTCCATTCCGCAGACCCAATGAGAGCTTTCTGACTGCATAGCTGCCAACAGGTGTACTGGCTCTTGCGTCTTTGCCTGGCTCAGTGACATGTAGTGTCTTGGACAAAAGCTAGGCCAGACAATCTGATTCTGGCTTCCTACATGCCCCTGGTAGCCTCAAAAGCACAGGACATATAGTATAGCCAAAGGCTGCTACCTTGCACCCCAGAAGTGGCTGCATTTCAGTGATGCATGAAGCTGTTGTAAACCATTCTGGAATGTGTAGGCTGAATGGTGCTGTATAATGCCAATGACTGGTTGTTAAGAAGTGGAACATCCCTTAGGGAGCTAGACCCTGGCAGAAAGCTGCAGCACCAGTGCTCTTTGGTCACATCTCTTGTCAAGAAAGATGAAGGGAAGATAAACTTTAAACTGGCTTCCCAGCACTGAGAATAAATTGATCCCCATTTCTCTTGCCTGCTTCAGCCCAGTGATTCCAAGTGATTCTGTACAGACCTTTCACTTTCCCTTAGACTCTGGCTATCGCTGCCAGTGGAATCGGTGTAGCCTCAGCCTAGAATTTCAGCCACCTTGTTCTGTTCCTAGAATGCAGACTTTTCCCTCTATTGGAGCTTGCTGTTGGGTTATGATGATAATTTTGGGTGGCGTTTGCCCTTCCTCTGCCCTGGAAAATAACCCTGTGGGATAAGAAATGACTTACACTCCAGCTTGGTAAATAACATCCATCATGCGTGCTACCGGCTGTGGACACTTTAGTAGGTTTCTTATCAGTTTGCTGTTTGTGACGGCAGCTTCAGGGGGTTGTATATGAAATGTGTCCAGCCTGTTCGAGAGGTCAGGTTGGTTTCTGTGTTGATCTGGGCTGAGTGGGATGGTGGGGTGGTCTCCAGTCTGGGTGCAGCTGGGAGGAGACCACATACTAGATCTGTCCTGGGGACGCTGCATTGGGTAGGTGACTTATGGCACCTGGCCTCAGCCAGCACAGCACATAAATGCTAATGCCCAATGCCTGTGAGATATGACTTCAGCACTGGCCAACACTCCACACTGAGACAACCAGAGCCATTGAGGGGAAGGGGGACTCGAAGAGTTGAACATTAGGAAGGTGCCATGGTGAAGAGCTAGAATGAGCCTTAGATTGGGACATTCTGCTTGGGGATGAGAGAATCGGGATGGCATTTTGGGTTTGGTTCTGGGTTTTGTTCCTCCTTGGGAGGAAAGTAGCTCTGTCTCTCTGGAGTTCAGACCGCCCCCTCAGCCTCGCTGCATGCAGAGATGGGCCTCGCATTTCAGAGCTGGGAAGGCTGTAGCTTTCCATAAGCATGTCCCAGCCCCTGGTTCCCAGAGGTAAGACCCCAGCCCTTGTGTAAAATATTGCTGAGCTGGCAGAATGCATGCGGGTGGCTGTTAATGCTCTTTCTGCTCCTCCCCTCCTCGGTGCAGCGGCATCTTTGGTGAGCGCCTCCCACTGCGCTATTACCTGTCAGGAGGGATGGTGCTGAGTGGACTGTTCACTTCCTTGTTTGGCCTGGCCTACTTCTGGGAAATCCACGTTCTCTGGTACTACATCATCATCCAGGTAAGGAGTCCCTGGCCTTCACCTACCATCTGTTCTGAAATGCTTAACTGACCACAACATTGGGCGCAGAGCAGGGAGTTCAGTACTTCTGAAGAGTCTGCGTGCAATCAGCAAGCCTAGAGTTTCTTTGGAACGCCTCTCTGCAGGTACATGGTGCTTCTCCGCCACTTGGAATCTTTAAACCATATTGGGCTTCCTGCTGAAAGCTCTGTGCTAACTCAGCCACAAGTGATGGGGCTCAGTGCAGGAATTACTGGAGGGAAGCTCTGGCCTGCCTTGTGTAAGAGGGCGGAATAGTTTATCATAATGTTCTTAAATCTGTGCATTGGCAAAGCTGTAATTAAATGTACTGGTTTGATGGGAGCAACCTAATGTGTGATCATTTAAAAAAGGCTGAGTTTCCCAAGGGGAATCCTCAGCATCCTTTGGAGTAAAGGCTATTGTGTGAGTTTCTCAGTAACCTAGGGAGTTTCTCTTTGTCATAAGAACATAAGAATGGCCATACCGGGTCAGACCAACGGTCCATCTAGCCCAGTATCTGTCTACCGACAGTGGCCAATGCCAGGTGCCCCAGAGGGAGTGAACCTAACAGGCAATGATCAAGTGATCTCTCTCCTGCCATCACTCGCGATGGTGAGGGAGGGGATCATAGGCTTCAGTGATGGTGCGGGACATTGGGGGCGAGTTGGAGAGAGATTGCTGTGGGTATGTGAAAGTGTAGAGCACATCGTAAATTTGATAAGATGGTGCAAATGAAGCGTCAGGCAGAGAATATCGAGCATAGGGAAAGTAGAGAAGCGGGCCGAGATAAGTGTGCGAGTGCGGCAGAGGCAGCTATGCTAGTCGGGAGCTCCGGCTATTGCGCGTGTTACGGGGGTGTACACCAGCGCAGCTGAGGCTAAGCTCTTGTTATTTAGGCGTGTGGATGCCATAGGTATGTCAAATAATATGGGCACGAGGAGATAGGTCAGTGTAGATAGGCAGATGGAAAACGTTACCTGACTAGCGACAGGGGTGCAACAGGGCGTGGAATGCCTTTGGCATGGCATTCTCCAGAACATACTGGAGACAGGCCCTAAAGCTCTGGGCACAAGGAGTAAGATATTGGCTGATCTCTGGGAGCCATGGGATTAAGGAAGGGTCGTGCAGAATCGCAGCCGCACCGTGTAGCTAGGTGGTCAGCCGACATGTGGACAACCATTAGCGGCTACAGCGGACTACAAGCACTGTCCTACTTCTCTGCGCTACGCCTAACTTCGCAATGGTGGGAGCTAGCGCGTGGACACCTGGGTACCGGAGTCACGTAACGACACAATATTTCGAAAAAAGGCGAACACGGAACAATACAACAAACCCAAAGCTAAAGTCTGCAACAGGCTCATCGATGAATAGCATGTGCCTGAGCGCTTAAAGAATAATGACGTAGAACTTAGACCCGAGAGGAACGGGTAGCGAGACGCAAGCTGTTGGTAGAAGACTACAGAACAATCAGGATTGGAGATTGAAACACACCTCTATCTGTATAGGAAGACGAATGATCAACGAAAATAGTAGAGACCTATGGGGAATTATAAGGGAATGTGAACTGTCATAGGCCTTCTTGGGAATATTTGTGGAGTCTGTTTCCTACTGATGTAGGGTGTGGGGTTGGCAAATAGGCGCTTGAGTGTTCTTCCCACAGAGAGTCGACGGTGCGGGTAGTCCGTCCCTCGTTGTGAGGTTCGGCAAAAAAATCTATGTCCTTTTTCGCTGCTTAGTCAATTGAGAACAGAAATGGTCTGTGTGAAGACAGAAGGCAAAGACTACGTAAGGGGGTTTCAGTGGTTACACCTAGAGTGAACATGCCCAGTGACCATAGGCAGTAACACGATAGCCTAGAGGGAAGGCCTACTTCTATGGTAGTCGTATGAAGTCCTTCAGTGAGGCACTTCTGAAACCTTCGCGTGCATAGGCTCTCTTTTTACGATGTAAAATATGTGAGTGTGAACGCTAGCTACTCTTCACACATTGTGGGTGGGAGGGGCGACTATTATACGGCCGCAGCAAATCACGCTATGGCAGGAGGTGGAGAGTTATAAGATGCGTGTTATGTCTAATAACTACGGATTTCACTTACCCTCTCACGCGATTGGTATGAGTGGTCACGCTGCAGAACCTGAACTCTTCGCCGACAGATGGTGTCCCAGGTTTTGGGAAATTAAGGTAATATATATACAACAATACATCGCCGAGATAGAGATCTTAGATGGAAGAAGGCACATCTATCGCCCCTAAGGAATGGGGTAAGGAGTACTTAGCCAAAGTGAGTGAGGACTTGGCATTGACAACTACCCCACAAGGAGTAGGCACTGCTTTGGAGGGGAGACTGTCTACAAGACAGCATCTAGCCTGATGATCTCACCTCTGGCTCTAG
The DNA here is from genome assembly GCF_003597395.2 of Chelonoidis abingdonii. Taxonomy (NCBI): domain Eukaryota; kingdom Metazoa; phylum Chordata; order Testudines; family Testudinidae; genus Chelonoidis; species Chelonoidis abingdonii. The sequence continues at coordinate 2,353,790 of NC_133786.1, read as the reverse complement.
ATGACTTCCTTTGCAGGGAGAGAAATTTCTTTCTTTGCTATGTTTCCAGAATTGCCTGATGGCTGATGTATGATTTCAAACTTTCAGTTTGCCTCCCTGTTCCTTTACTGAGTAGGTCTGCATTTACCTCAGTAACCAGTGACAACCCTGAAATCCAGAAGAATGGCCAGATACAATATCTTGAGATGCCTCAGACAGAGTTTCTCCTTCTCCTTTTGGTGGGGAAGCTGGCTGGAGTGATAATGGCCTGACATGCTCAGGGTGTAAGCACTACTTTCTTTCTGATTTTGGGTGGTGATTACGTGTGGTGGGCTAATGAGCAAACTTCTGTCCTAGAGGAGGACTGAATTTTCCAGGGACAGGGACAGGGAAGCACAGTCTGACATGTGTGACTCTATTGCAATGGCTTCTAGACACATCTACTCTCTCCCACTAGATCTGCAATGGTTGGTGCAGACAATGGGCTGGCCATCTGTGGCGTGTGCTGGGAACTGGTTCGAAAGGGGAAGTGAGTCTGTTTCTTCGTCTCCTTAAGCTTTTTGTTGTGGCTTCTCTCAGTGTTTTGTTGCTTAAGTCCATATCCCCTGAGGAGTGCCTGAGACACCTGGCAGTGGCAGGAAACGACACCCGGCACAGAAACCCAGTGGGCTAACTTTGGTTTATGGCATAGGTGGACTGTCAAGGCCTGGCCTGAAAACTCACAACAAAGGTCCTAACATACAGCTTTTTTGCATTGGCAGGGAACCGCTAAAATGAGCGTTCCTGAGGTTCACGTAATCTAATGGGCGTAAGGCATGATGGTCAGTCACCCGATTTTAGAATGGGTAGCCGCGCACCTTGACCGCCGACTGGCGTAGCCAGTCGTGCCACACGCTTAGCCGCTGCAGCCACGCTGTCCAGCCTTTCATCGCCCTCACATAGACTCCTTCAGTGCTTGGCGCAGTCATGCATTCCTGAGTGTTGGTTTCCAGCACTACTAGTCCTGTGCTTGGTAAGTCATCAGCTCGAGAAAATGAATGTTTGTTTATCCGCAATGGCTATGATAAGCCATTGCCACCGGCTGATGCTTTTATATCAGCAACTAGTGCATTCATTATGTTGCACTTGCTGGCCCTCTTGTGCGCATCAAATGGGTGTGAGCACACACCTCGCAACTGGTCACTCCCCTCTTGCCATTTGCTCACCATGGTGCAGCCCACTTAGTCCTCGCTGGCCATACATTGGATTTGGAGAATTCTTCCTTCCTTCGTTTCGGTGGCTGTAAATCTGCATATCCTCACCAGGCTGCTTGGTGTACGCTCAGTGCCAGGCAGCTCCCTTAGCTGAGTCCTCATCAGGACCCTGTCAGGTCTCTCCATAGGACTGCTACAAGCTCCCGTTCCTGATCATGCCAGTCACAGGCCGCTGACAGTATACAACGTCTCCTTGCACATACGGAGCAGGAAGCCCATCCTTAAACCTTCACTGTTGGCTGTGGAGCCCCAGTTTGTGGTATCCCTCCACGGACTCAACAGCAGCCAGCTCTCCTTGATTCATGGCCTAGAGTTAGTGCGTTCACAGGTCACACCATTGTTTCATGCTTCTACTTTGCAGATATGCGCGTCACCTTGTAGCAGCCTTCACTGGATCTTTGCCACTCTTGATTTTACAGCTGAAAACTGTTAAGCCTGTACCACTCTCTGACTGCGCGTCGCCCTAGTCTTGGCTCTCTGAATAACTGCTTATACTGTATCTCTGTTGCTTACAGCTCTATGATGTGTTTGGGCCCATCGCGGTAAATGTAGGAATGGTGCTACCAGAGTGAAATGTGGATTATGATCATTGGCCATCTATGTCCATTACAAACAATAGTGGGGGCTGCACACAGTCTAATCGCTAATGCATCGCCCTTACCTGTTAAAAAAACATGAGACGACGGACTCAGTTCCCAAATTTGTGGCCCTTATCTCCTCACCAGGCGAGGAGGATATACAGCAATGGGATTAGGGGTTGGTCCAGTCTTGGTGCAGGTACATCACTACTGGAGCTCTGCATGTCATGCCCACGTGCATTGCGAACGGAGGAGAATGTGCCCTGGTCCCTGTGCATGGCCCAATTTGCCACATCAGACTGAAGTGGGAGTCCTGTTGCTTTTCTTACTGCATGGGCGTAAAGGCCGGCGTGGAAGATATGCAGGACATTGAGGGCCTGCTAGGGAAGAGTCTTCATATCCAGAGTCTGTGCCAATATAATGGTCGTAAACTGGCAGGACTGTAGAAATGCTGTACTAATGGTTTCTCTCCTTAATCCTTCATACAGAGAGGTCTGATCATGGGCATCTGGAATCCTACCTTCTGTAGAGTAACACATCCTGGGTCCCCTGATAGCGCTGGAGTGTGGGTTTCGTCAGACGGGCCTGTCTTTCATCGTGCACTGGATCATCATTGCAACAATCATGGGAATCGTCTCTTCTTAGTTCCTCAGCTTGAATTGAGTAGAGCGTGAGGCCCTAGATCGCTCAGTCACAACCTCCTGCTGAAGAGTAGCCTGTGCCTGCAGCATTCTGCTGGCCTGAAGGGGGGGAAGGTCAGATACAGAATGTGTCAGAGAGGGGGCATGCTTCCCAGTGCCCTGAGAGGAGAGACCAGAGGCTTGGTGCACCATAGGCTCCCCATAGTATTGGAGGAGAGAACTCGGCTGTTTCAAATATTTAGGTTGCATCTAAAGCCTTTCAGTCTTAAGGACACTGATTAGCTACTGAATGGTGCTTGAAAGACCCCTCGCCTTCAGTATTGACTTGACCTCTGCCAGTGCTCTGTCCCCTTTGTGCTTGGTGTCTGAGTACCCCTCCAGCAATCAGGTCCCTGCAGGCGCATTGGTGGAAGTGCAGATGGAATTCAGTAGTGCTGGCGCATATCCAGGGCTGGGATTCGGCTGATCAGACTGCTCTCCCAGGAGGGTGGGTTTTACGAATGCTATAATCCATCATGGATTGTGAATCAGGTTAACCAGAGCTAGCCGGCAGAGCTCGAACTGGAAGATCAGACTCTATGATGGACCAAAATCGATTATCTACCATATCTCAGCTGCGCTGATGAATTCTGAGTGAGGATTAACGTGGGCACAGGCAAGTCATGGAAAGAGCCAGAGACTGTTAACTGAAGCTAAGGACCCCTGATCAAATCCTATCTGAGCTGTACAGGCCTGTGTGGGAACAGTAGAGTGTGGTGTCAAAGCGGTTCTCATGCCACAGAAGTTGTGTTATCTCTTCGCTTTAGAGCTGAAAGGCTGTACTACCTTTGGGTCCCGCAATGGACTGTCCTCGTAGTACAGTGCTGAGTGGGCCAGTGGAGACCCTGGGGAAACTACAAAATGATGGTCTTGTAACAGAAAGAATGGAGAACTTAGAAAGGGGACTTGCCTTCAGGAACTGAAGTCCTAGAAGACGCATGCCCGAGAATGAGTGACTGCAAATCCCTTATTCCCTCTCAGCATGTGCACCTCGCGCCCGCGCCTTTCTCCAATGTGAGCACACACTGAGGTGCTGAGCGTCTTTCGACTGGCACGCACAGAGCAGTGAAAGCGCAGCATTGGAGCTGGCCCTAGGAAAGTCAACTAAGCTGGTCCACATTCCACTTAGTATGTAGAGCTGCAGCTGCGTGTGGGGCTTTTGCCGCTCAGGTGAGCAGTATAAGCTGATCCTGCTGCAGGGACTGAAACTCTTACATGGAAGGAGTGCAAGGAGCATCTGACATCCGAGAAGTGAACAGGGACAACAGTTGAAAGAGGCGTATCTGGGACTACATTATCCACAGATGCGCCACAAAGTCTCATGCTGGAATGCAACTGGTACGACTTTAACAGGGGACAGCTTTCAGAAGCTCTTGGTACATCGGGTCACCTAAGAAAAGACTGCTCTGGTCAGATTCCATGAATATCTCACGTGTGCACTAGCTTGTTGTATTGCTTAGCCACTGAATGTGTGGGGACCCCAAAGTAACCGGAAGTGGGGCAAGACCCCTGACTGATACCAAGGATTGAGCACTAAAGGATTGCAGAGAGCCTAGTGGATTTCAAAAGTGATCCAAGTTAGACCCCTAGTGGAGACTCCTTGTCCGGGGATGTTGTGAGGCCAAACAGTAATCACTGCGATATCAAGAAATTCAACTAAGCTTCTCGAAAGATATAGGAGGAGTGATGCAATCGCGTAAACGGAACTGCTAACACCAGCATCCTCAAAAGTTTAGCCAAGATGGCAGGTGAGCAGCGCTATGCTCTGGGGTGTCTCCTCGCCTGTGACTGCAACAACAGGGGATGGTTCACTCGAAAACTTGCACCTGTTCTGTTCATCTCCTCGAAGACCGGCACTTGTGGAAGACAGATACTGGGCTAGAGGACTTTCGTTGACCCAGTCTGGCCATTCTTATGTTCTTAGTACCTCTCTTGCATCTTTGGTGCCTAGATTCTTTGTGTCTCTTGCCCACGGGAACTCAGACAGCTCAAGCAAACTTAAATTCAGACTGGAGCACTCTTGAATGGAAACAATAACAAATAGCATTGCATCTAGTGCAAGTATGATACAACTGCTGGCCTATCCTGGCATGCTGATTGTCTTGCATGGCTGCCCTGATATGTGTTCCACTCAGCTCGGTACCACGTTGCCTGTCTCATGAGCTCCCCTCAGAGTGTGAGATCTGCTGCTCACCAAGGCAGCTCCCCATAAAAACCAAGGCGCTCTCTCATCATGTTCAGTCTGAGACCTGGCTTTCCGTTGCTGGATCTTGACCTGCTTGTTCAGACTTGCCATAACTGGGGCCTTTATTCTTCAGGTTCTGGTTAGCATGAAATGCTTGTTTGCCAATTCCATTTTCCTAGTTGTGGGCTCCTGAGTTAGCAGCACGGAAACTCTTTCCTGTGGCGACTGGCACAATGCACAGACTAGGGACCTGAGCTTAGTTTCCCACTGGCTGTGCACGTTGCTGACGTAACGGAGGATGCAGTGGTGTTGTTGTATGTGCCCGTCACTGGAATCTCTCTCTCTCTCTCTTCAGATCCTGAGAGATGTTGATTGCAGCCCACCTCGCACCATGTAAGCTAACGTCCTTTCCAACTGTCTTGAGGAATCTGGGGGTTATGCTCAGGTTTCCGCTATCCCTTTCAAGCATAGGCACTTGCCATCTTCCCGGGGATCACGTTCCAAACCCCAGCTTCCCAGAGTTTCCCATTTCCATGGTTGTAGGGCTGCAAGGATATACCCAGCATTCACTCTTGCTGTGGTCCAGTAAAAGCCGCTATGATGTGCAGCCATAGCCATGGAATGGCACAACCTTAACCAGAGACGTGCTAGAAATCAGGCATGTTCTGAGCTTTGGCTGTTGAAATCTGCTTGGTGTGCTGTTGTTTGTGGAGTTCATGGCTGAATCTATACATAACCTGTATACACATATTTCCCCAGACACCTCTGTGTGGAGATACATTCTAATGTGTCTTGGCGTCACCTGTCCAGATGCCTCGATGGAGGCACATTAGATCCCATGGCACAAGTGGGCTCCTAGCTTATCCTGACTTTTCATTAGCCGTGTGCTCCCTCGCTAAGAGCACTTTTGCGGGCTAGAGACACATCACGTACGCGAGGGTTGGTGCCAAGCATGCTTGTGTGGAGTGGACACTGACCAGGCAGCTCTTCGGCAGAACGCTAAGAAGGCTCCGACAGCTGCTTGACCATTAAATTACTTTTAATGAACTTTTTCTAAAAATGAAACTTCTGGCAAAGTGTTTTTAAATCCAACCTTCTCCCTCCTTCCCAGCCTCATGCACGCTTTGGATAGAAACTGATCTTTCAGTTCCCCCTATTTATCTCTCGCGCCGACCCTTGAAACACAATAGAAAGCTGGGAGAGGCAGGAGTAGGAAATATGATGAGTTGATGTTGCACGTGGGCATTTTCTCTTGAAACTTGGTACTTGATATGTGTCCACATCAGGCAGTGCTGAATAGCGCAGCACCGGGCCGTCAGAGCAGTGTAATGTACAATGCACAAGCTCATTGCTGACGCTGAATCCCCCCACGTTTGCTAAATGGCTGGACTCCTGGTGCACCTGTGGTATATGTTTTTTCAGCCATGGCCTGTCATACTCTGCTCTATTAAGCTGGTTCTACCACAGAAATGTACTGGTATAGATGAACTGCTGTATTCAAGTATAACTTCTTGTTGTGGACATTCTTATCCACTATGGCAATAGAATTGTATACCAGTAGTTTGGCTGGTAAACTCCCCACGTAGCAAGCCCTTAGTCCTGTCAATCTTCTAAACCCAGAGCCAGGTTACACTGCGTGGACATCTTCAGAGAACTATCCACGATGACTCCAAGATCTTTTTCCTGACTCGTTGTAGCTAAATTAGCCCCCATCATATTGTATGTATAGTTGAGGTTATTTTTTCCAATGTGCATTACTGTGCATTTATCCACACTAAATTTCATTTGCCATTTGTTGCCCAATCACTTAGTTTTGTGAGATCTTTTTGAAGTTCTTCACAATCTGCTTTGGTCTTAGCTATCTTGAATAGTTTAGTATCATCTGCAAACTTTGCCACTTCACTGTTTACCCCTTTGTCCTGCCTGATGATTTTTTGTTTTTTTTTTAGTACTTGCTTCTGCAGCCTTTGATGTGATCATAGAATCATAGAACTGGTAGGAACCTTGAGAGGTCATCTAGTCTAGTCCCCTGCACTCATGGCAGGACTAAGTATAATCTAAGCCATTCCTGACAGATGTTTTGTCTAACTTGCTCTTAAACCAGCTTGGGATTCAGTTCCTCTGGCCAGCCCAGAGAGCCAGGAATGCAAGGCCAAACCACAAACCTGTTTTGTTTTCTCTCCACCCCCGCCCCTCCCAACAATGAAAGAACAAGCAAGGTAATAGATACACTTGGCATGCCCAGGCATCCGCCTAAGTGTGCAAAAATTTTCCATGGTGTCCTGAGTCAGTGTGAAGTTTGCAGTGGATTCTCCAGGAGCTCTCTCTAATGTGGTTGTTCCAAAGTGCTAGCAAGAACAGGGCACTTCCTAGGACATTTTAAGAAATGGGAGGCTTGAAATACTCCAAACTTATAGCGGCCGGGCTGGTGCAGAATGACCAGTATGGAAAAACTAGCAAGTGACTAGAACTGGCAGACTGTGTTACCTGAGGGAGACCCAGGCTACAGAGCAGTGCCAAGGCTGCTTCTCCTTCAGGATCAGAGAGATGTTCATCTCCTCCACTCTGATTTCATCCAGAGTAGGCCGCGCAGATATTCTGTGCAAGCTGATAGGACCTGGAGTTAAAAAGAGTTGTTGTCCTAGTTCTTGAGATTCCCTCCTCACACCCTCTTGCTGTGAACCACTGGAAGAAACCAAAAGCTAAATAACTCTGTTCAGAAGAACGTTGCTATCTCAGGCACTTCATCTGGGGTCCAGATGGTGCACCCCAGACCCTGCTGTGCCAAGTACTCTCATTCAAGCTCACGTACGAACAGGAAACGGAGGGGCCTATTAACAGAAAGCAACCTGTAAAAGTTCCCTAGATATGCTATGTTACAGGAGTGTCGGGAAATCTCACTGCCCTGGCTATTGCCAATGGAGAGCAAGTAGCAGGAAATATGGATATTTCTCAACATTGATGTCCCAGATGCAGTACTGCAAATCTCTGCTTCACCAGACAGCCTGTACCAGAGGCAATTGGCACAAGTGCTGATGAAATGTAACCTACTGGCAACAGCCATGTTTCCTGAACCTGTAATTGCAGGTTCCTGTTCTAGTTTCTCTGATAAGAAATATGCCGTCAAACCTGCCACTTTGACGTGGGGTGCAGCAAAACTTGACTCCCAAAAATATCTCAGCTGCGGACTGAGGCACCATCCCTCACAATGGAAAAACCTTGACTTCCAGGGCTGCGGTGAAGCTGCTCAGGTTTCTGCAAAGCTGCTGCTGCTAGCAGGGATTCTGTTCTCTCAAGCAATGCCAGGGAAGCATTTCACAATGAGCTGGCTATTGGTGGGGCCCTGGGTGGGGCCCTGGCTGTTACTTCCTATTAAAGGATGAACTCCCAACCAGCAGTGCAGACCTTAATTGCAGCTTTGGAATCCAGAGGGCAAGCTGCCCGGGTTAAAGACCTCATTTGTGTACTGCTCCCATTTTTGTGTTTTGACATGCCAGGGCTTCCTAAGTGGATGTTTAGGTTGGGGCAGATGGGCTGGGTCACGGGTCAGGGTTTTGCGCTTCAAACATAGGCCTCCTTCTAAGTGCAGAGACACCTCCCCCTCCCCCCAACCATCTCCTACTCCCAGTGCTTTCAGACACCTATTTTCATGTCTCAGGGTGATTCTGGCTTTATTTACAGGAGTGACTGAGATGCTGAGCATGACTTGATGCACCTTCTACACTTAAACGAGTTTAGCCTCACAGCCTTCCTGTGAAGTGGGTCAGGTCAGGTTAACCCCATTTTACAAATGGAAAACAAGGGAGCAGAGAGGTGTGACTCGTCCAAGGTTACACAGCGAGTTAGTGGCAGACTGAGAATCTTCTCAGTAATCTCGTGCCTTAGATCCAAGGCTCTCCTCACTCCTTAGGTGGCGGGGGCAGTTGGAAAATGCTGTGGTATTGAAATAGAGCAACTTAAATTGAAAGTTCCTGGAATGACTTTCAGACAGAAATATCACCGAACGCCCGAGAAAGCATTGCTAAGCACTGCAGGGATTCCCGGCCTCTAGGTGGGGTACAGCAATAGTTTACGTTCCTGATGCATGTAAAATGGTCCAGCAGGGAAAACTTACTGACTACTCACTGAAAAGGGTGGATGCTTTCAGCATCCCAGACATACTGGAACAGCCAGCTCTGGGCACAAGGGAGGTGATATTGGGCTGATCTTGGAGCCAGGGATTAGGAGTTCTAATCCCAGCTCTCTCTTGACTCGCTGCATGACCTTGGGCAAGTGACAAGCTCCTTGCTTCTGTGCACCTACTGCATGGGGTGAGGGGTTCTGTGGATTAAGGCCACAATTTTCAAAAGCAGGAACCTAAAGTTAATCTGTATTTAGGTTCTGGAATAAATGTCCTGGCTTGTCAGAAGTGCTGAATTACCAGGGGGCTGTTGGGTGCTCAGCATGTTTGAAAATCAGCCACTTTGTTTAGGAGTCAAAATATGTACTTGGGGATCTGAACTTTAGGCTTCTGGTTTTGGCCTGTCCATTTTGGCATCAGGGACTGGTGTTTTCCAAAGAGCACTGCCATTTTTCCCGTTAGTGAAAAAAACCAGCCTCTTCCACTACAAGCAGAGGTCTGTGGAGACAACAGGAGCTAGTGGATGTCATGTCCCTTGCAGTGCATGCCTGCAGCTCCATCCAGATGGAGGCCTACTTCCTATGGTAGCTTTATGAATGTCCTTGTAGCACTTCTGAAACCTTCCCTGCATAGTTCCCTTTACTAGATGGGTTAAAGTGTACCTGCACTACTCATTGGCCTTCCCTGCCACTGCATGGAGAGGGTGGGACTGGCATGTCTTTAACTTGGGCACCAGCCCTTCAGAACGACTGCATACTTGACTCCCCGAGCAGCCAGGTTTTTGGAGGAATTAGGCTATTGGGCCATGGAAAATGCACTGCCTTTCCCCAGGATGTGTAAGGATACTTTGGCAGTGTGGCACCAATAACCCCATAGGATGTAGGCACTGCTTTGGAGGGGAGACTGTCTACAAGACAGCATCTGCACTGATGAGTCTCACCTCTGGCTCTAGAATGACTTCCTTTGCAGGGAGAGAAATTTCTTTCTTTGCTATGTTTCACCAGAATTGCCTGATGCTGAGGTATGATTTCAAACTGTTCAGTTTGCCTCCCTGTTCCTGTACTGAGTTAGGTCTGCATTTACCTCAGTAACCAGTGGCAACCCTGAAATCCAGAAGAAATGGCCAGATAACAATATCTTGAGATGCCTCAGACAGAGTTTCTCCTTCTCCTTTGGTGGGGAAGCTGGCTGGAGTGAATGGCCTGACCATGCTCAGGGTGTAAGGCACTACTTTCTTTCTGATTTGGGTGGTGGATACGTGTGGTGGGCTAATGAGAACACTTCTGTCCTAGAGGAGGACTGAATTTTCCAGGGACAGGGACAGGGGATAGCACAGTCTGACATTGTGACTCTATTGCATGGCTTCTAGACACATCTACTCTCTCCCCACTAGATCTGCAATGGTTTGGTGCAGACAACTGGCTGGCCATCTGTGGTGACGTGCGTTGGGAACTGGTTCGGAAAGGGGAAGTGAGTCTGTTTCTTCGTCTCCTTAAGCTTTTTGTTGTGGCTTCTCTCAAGTGTTTTGTTGCTTAATCCTATCCCCTGAGGAAGTGCCTGATTCACACCCTGGCAGTGGCAGGAAACGACACCCGGCACAGAAACCCATGGGCTAACTTTGGTTTATGGTCATGGTGGCACTGTCAAGGCCTGGCCTGAAACTCACACAAGGTCCTACAATACAGCTTTTTTGCATGGCAGGGGAGACCCTAAAATGCTGAGGCTTCCCAGCAAGGATAGTAGCACCATTAAAGAGGCAGCTACCCTGAGCCATTTGCCAATGTAAGCTCTGTGCACACTGCATGTCTCCCTATGTTCCATCCACTCCACATAGCTGCCCATCAGTGCTTTGGGGCAGAGATTCCTGAGGTGTTCCAGCACTCAGTGCCTGTCTTGGTAAGTCATCAGCTCTGAGAAGAATGTTTGTTTACCCAGCAATGGCTTGATAAGCCATTGCCACCTTGTTTTATATGTCAGCAACTAGTGATCATATGTGTTGCACTTGCTGGGCCCTCTGTCGCGATCAAATGGGGTGATGAGCACACACCTCGCAAACTGGTCACTCCCCTCTCTGCCATTGCTCACCATGGTGCCAGCCCCCACTTATCCTCGCTGGCCATAACTTTGGATTTGGAGAATTTTCTTCCTTCCTTGTTTCGGTGGCTGTAAATCTGCATATCCTCCCGCCTGCTTGTGTTCGCTGCTGCCAGGAGCCCCTCTGCTGCAGTCCTCATCCAGGCCTTCATTTCCTCTCCCTTGACTGCTACAGCTCCCTTCCTGATCATGCCAGTTCCCAGCCGCTGCAGAATACAACGTCTCCTTCTGCACATACGGAGCAGGAGCCCATCCTTAAACACTTACTCGTTTGTGTGGGAGCCAGTTCTGTGGTATCCCTCCACGGACTCAAAGCAGCCCAGCTCTCCTCTGATCATGGGCCTGTTATGTTGCTTCACAGTCACACCATTGTTCATGCTTCTCCTTTGCTGATACTGTCACCTGTAGCAGCCTTCCTGGATCTTTGCCACTCCTTGATTTTACAGCTGAAAGACTGTAGCTGTGACCATCTCTTCTGACTTGCGCGTGTCCCCTAGTTTTGGCTTTTCCTGAATTACTGCTTTAACTGTATCTCTGTTGCTAAGCTCTGATGTGTTTGGGCCCTCGCGGTATGTAGGAATGGTGCTACCCAGAGTGAAATTGCTGGTTATGAATTATTGGCCCATTATTGTCCATTTCAAACAATAGTGGGGGCTGCACACAGTCACATCGCTAATGCATGCCCTTACCTTTAAAAAACATGAGCGAGGCTCAGTTCCCAAATTTGTGGGCTCTTCCTCCTAGGGAGGAGGATATACAGCAATGGGTTAGGTTGGTCCAGTCTTTGGTGCAGGGTACTTCTTACTGGACTCTGCCATGTCATGCCCACTGATTGGAACAGGAGAGAATGTGCCCTGGTCCCTGCATGCCCATTTGCCCACATCAGCTGAGCTGGGAGTCCTGTTGAGCTTTTCTTAGCTGCTGGGGTATAGGGCCTGGGCGTGGAAGAAATGGCAGGACATTGAGGGCCTGCAGGGAAGAGTCTCATATCCAGAGTCTGTCCCAATAAATGGTCGTAACTGGCAAGGACTGTAGAAATGCTGTACTAATGGTTTCTCTCTTATCCTTCATCAGGAGAGGTCTGATCATGGGCATCTGGAATTCCCATACCTCTGTAGGAAACATCCTGGGGTCCCTGATAGCTGGAGTGTGGGTTTCGTCAGACTGGGGCCTGTCTTTCATCGTGCCTGGGATCATCATTGCAATCATGGGAATCGTCTGCTTCTTGTTCCTCGTTGAATGTGAGTATGAGGTGGGCCTAGATGCTTCATCACAACCTCCTGCTGGAAGAGTAGCTGTGCTGCAGCATTCTGCTGGCCTGAGGGTGGGGAAGGTAGATACAGAATGTGTCAGAGAGGGAGGCAGCTTCCCAGTAGCCTCTGGAGAGAGACCAGAGGCTTGGTGACACCATGCCAGCCCCCATAGTGATGAGGAGAGAACTGGCTGTATTCAATATTTAGGGTTGGCATCTAAAGCCTTTCAGCTCTAGGACACTGATGTAGCTAATGAATGGTGCTGAAACCTCCCTTCAGTATTGACTTGACCTCTGGCAGGGCTCTGTCCCCTTTGTGCTGGTGTCTGAGAACCCTCCAGCAATCAGGTTCCCTGGCAGGAGCATTGGTGGAAGTGGCAGATGGAATCAGTTAGTGCTGGCGCATATCCATGGGCTGTGGATTCAGGCTGTCAGACTGCTCTCCCCAGGAGGTGGGTTTTACGAATGATGCTAATCTCATCGATGTTTGTGAGATCAGTGTTAACCAGAGCTAGCCGGCAGAGCTCGAACTGTGAAGATCAGACTCTTGATGGACCAAAAACTGATTATTCTACAATATCTCACTGAGCTGATGAATTCTGAGTGAGGATAACCTGGGCACAGGCAATCTATGGAAAGAGCCAAGACTTGTTACTGAGCTAAAGACCCTGATTCCAAAGTCCTTATCTGATGGCTGTACAGGGCCTGTGTGGAAACAGTAGGTGGTGTCAAAGCGGTTCTCATGCACAGAAGTTGGTGTTATCTCTTCTCTTTAGAGCTTGAAAGGCTTGTCTACCTTTGGGGGTCCATATGGGACTGTCCTCTGTAGTACAGTGCTGCGTGGCCATGTGGAGACTCTCTGGGGGAACACTACAAAATGATGGGCCGATAACAAGAATGAAAACCTTAGAAAGGGGCTTGACTTTCCAGGGAACATGAAGTCCTAGAAGAGCCATGCCCGAGATGAGTGACTGCAAAATCTCTTATCCCTCTCAGCATGTGCACCTCAGGCCCTGGCAGCCTTTCTCCATGGTGGCACACACTGAGGTGCTGAGCGTCTTTCTGACTGGCACGCAGAGCAGTAAATCGGCAGCATGGGAGCTGGCCCTAGGGAAAAGTGCACTAAGCTGGGGTCCACTTCCAAGCTTAGTATGTCGCAGCTGCAGCTGCTGTGTGGGGCTTTTGCAGCCATGTGAAGCCAGAAAGCTGTCTGCTGCAGGGCTGAACTCTTACAATGGAAGGAGTGCAAAGGAGCATCTTGACATCCAGAGAAGTGAAGCAGGGACAGCAGTGAAGAGAGGGCAGTTCCTGGGACCTCATATGCCCCCTTGCAGCCACAAAGATCTCTGCTGGAAGCATGGTACCTTACAGTGCGGACAGCTTTCAAAGCTCTTTGGGGTACATGGGTCACCTAAGGGAAAAGCCTCCTGGTCAGATTCCATGAGAATCCTCACGTGGTGCACTGCTGTGTTTGCTAGCCACTGATGTGTGGGGACCCCAAAGCTAACGGGAACGTTGGGCCAGACCCTGACTTACCAAGGGATTGAGGCACCTAAAGATGCAGAGAGCCTAGTGGGATGTACAAAAGTGTCCAAGTTAGACCCCTGTGGAACTCCTTGTCCGGGGATGTTGTGAAGGCCAAAAGTATCACTGGATTCAAAGAAGAATTAACTAAGTTCATGGAGGATAGGTCCATCAACAGTTGTTAGCCAAGATGGGCAGGGAGGCAGCGCTATGCTCTGGGTGTCCCTCGCCTGTGACTGCACAACAGGGGATGGGTCACTCGATAAATTGCCCTGTTCTGTTCACTCCCTCTGAAGCACCTGGCACTGTTGGAAGACAGGATACTGGGCTAGATGGACCTTTCGTCTGACCCAGTCTGGCCATTCTTATGTTCTTAGGTACCTCTCTGCATCTTTAGGTGCCTAGATTCCTTTGTGTCTCTTGCCCCACGGGACTCAGACAGCTCAAAGCAACTTTAAACTTCAGACTAGGAGCACTTTGAATGGAAACTACAAATAGCTATTGCCATCTAGTGGCAAGTGATGATACAACTGCTTGCCTATCCTGGCCATGCTATTGCTCTGCATGGCTGCCCTGAATTGTGTCCACTCAGCTCTTACCACCAGTGCTCTGGTCTCTGAGCTCCCCTAGAGGTGTGTAGATCTGCTGCCCACCAGGCATGCTCCCCATAAAAACCAAGGCGCTCTCTCACTCATGTCTGCAGCTGAGACTTGGCTTTTCCGTTGCTGCTGAATCTTGGACCTGCTTTTCAGATTGCCATAACTGGGGCCTTTTATTCTTCAGGTCTTGTAGCATGAAATGTTGTTTGCATGCTCCTTTTCCTAGTTGTGGGGCTCCTGAGTTAGTGCACCGGAAAGCTCTTGTCCTGTGGGGCAGACTGCACACATGCTACAGACTAGGGACTGCTAGATTAGTTTCCCACACTGGCTGTTGCACGTGTGCTGACGTAACGGGAGGATGCAGTGGGGTTGTTGTATGTGGCAGTCACATGGAATCTCTCTCTCTCTCTCTTTCAGATCCTGAAGATGTTGATTGCAGCCCACCTCTGCACCATGTAAGTTAACTTCCTTTCCAAGCTGTCTGAGGAATCTGGGGGTAGGCAGAGTTTCCTCTTCCCCTTTCAGCAAGGGCAATGCCATTTCCGGGGATCACGGTTCCAAACCCCAGCTTCCAGAAGGTTTCCCATTTCCCTGGTGTGGGGCTGGCAAGGGATATCCCAGCAATTCACTCTGCTGTGGTCCAGCAAAAGCTCTGATGTGCAGCCATAGCCATGGAAATGGCACAACTTAACCAGAGATGCAGAATCAGGATGTTCCTGATGCTTTGGCTGTTGAAATCTGGCTTGTGTGCTGTTGTGTAGTTCACTGGCTGAAATCTATAAATAACCTGTAACAACATATTTCCCCAGGACACCTGTGTGGAGATACATTCTAATGTTCTTGGCCTGTCACCTGTCCAGATGCCTCGATGGAGGCACATTGATCCCATGGCACAAGTGGGGCTCTGAGCTTTCCTACTTTCATTAGCCGTGTGGCCTCCCTCGCTAAGAGCACTTTGCTGGGCTAGAGACACATCACGTAGCGAGGGTGCCAAGCTGCTGTGTGTGAGTGCACTGACCAGGCAGCTCTTCGGCAGAACCTAAGAAGGGCTGCCGACAGCTGCTTGACATTATTATTTAATGAACTTTTTTCTAAAATGAAACTTCATGGAAAAGTGTTTTTTAAATCCACCTTCTCCCTCCTCCCAGCCTCATGCAGCCTTGATAGAAACTGAATCTTTCAGTTTTCCCCCTTTTCTCTCGCGCCGCCCTTGAAACAAATAGAAAAGCTGGGGAGGCAAGGAGAGGAAAAATGGAGTTTGTACTGTTGGCAAGTTTTCTCTTGAAACTTGGACACTTGATATGTGTCCAGCACTCAGGCAGTGCGAGTAGCAGCACCGGCCGTAGGCAGGTGTAACTGTCAATGCACAAGCTCATTCCTGACCTGAATCCCCCCACGTTTGCAGTGGTGGACTCCGGTGCACCTTGGTACATGTTTCAGCCATGGCCTGGCATACTCCTGCTCTATTAGGGCTGGTCTACCCACAGAAATGTACTGGTATAATGATACTGCTGTATTCAATATAACTTCCTGTGTGGACATTCTTATTCCACTATGGCAATAGAATTATACCAGTATAGTTCTGCTGGTAAACGTCCCCACGTAGACAAGCCCTTAGTCCTGTCAATCTCTTAAACCCAGAGCCAGGTTACATAAGAATGGCCACACTGGGTCAGACCAAAGATCCATCCAGCCCAATATCCTGTCTACCGACAATGACCAATGCCAAGTGTCCCAGAGGGAGTAAACCTAACGGGTAATGATCAAGTGATCTCTCTCCTGCCATCCATCTCCACCCTCTGACAAACAGAGGCTAGGGACACCATTCCTTACCTATCCTGGCTAATAGCCATGAATGGACTTAACCTCCATGAATTTAAGGCAGTTTGGAGTCCTTGGCACAGCCTCAGCCTGGCATTGGGACCTTGCCTTGCCATGTGAGCTGGTTGGAGTCAGGCAGGCCTACCACCCTCCTTTCTGGGAAAACTGAAAATCACTGTTCCATCTTCTGGGGAGCTGGGGCTGCCCGAGTAGCGAGGACAGAGAACTTCAGGGGATGGGCTCTGCTGACATCACACCACGAGAACTGATGATGGGGTGGCAGCAATGAGGACCCCTGTTCTGATGGTGATGGCAGGGCCCCTCCCCCCCTACTCAGCAGTGGCTTCCACTGTTAACAAATCCATTGAGGTGCATGGCATAGCTCATTTGTCAGCTATTGTTTCAGGCTGTCCGCAACCTCAGGCAGGTGTCACTGCCTTGGTTCGGCTTGGAAACATGACCCAAGTGTTTGCAGCCATAAGGGCTAGAAGCAGTTTTTGGTGTGTGTTGGTGTTTTTGTTTCTTTTTAAATGACAACTGAGATTTGTGACCCCAGGAGTGAGGACCCTACACGTGGGCCTATAATGCCTGGCCTTGAAACAGCAGGCTTGTTAAGCAGTTGTGTGGCTATGCAATACTTCATCCCATTATAGTGATGGGCCTGAGCATGAGAATAAGCTGTACCTGCAACCAAGGGGAGGGCTGGGCTCGACAGGTGTGCCAGGCCAGGGTATGGACAAGCTCTGCTCCAGCTGCCTGAGTGTAAACTGCTGGGCTATTCTGGTTTCAGACAGAATCAGAAGAATCAGAGGAGAAAGACCCTGAAGTGACGCTCTCCGCTAATGATAGGAGCTATAGCCGAGAGAACACTGTCGATTCTTCAGAGTATCCCAGAGAATCAGCTGAGCAGCCAGAAGCCATCAGCTTCTTAGGAGCCCTCAGGATACCCGTGAGTAGAAGAACCAGGCTGCTAGTGGGTCCAGAGTATTCTGAACAGGGGGCTAAAGTTCTGTGGGATTTGGGATGTCACTTACTATACACCAGCACAGACATAGATGAAGTCCAAGGTGTGTAGCTGAACATGAGAATGGCTGTACTGGGTCAGACCAAGGTCCATCTAGCCCGGTATCCTGACTTGCCACAGTGGCAGGTGTCAGTGGGGAATGAACAGAACAGGGCAATTTTATCTAGTGATCCATCCCCTGTCATTCAGTCCCAGCTTTTAGCAGACAGAGGTTTAGGACACCCAGAGCATGGTTAATGGCTGTTGATGAACCTGTCCTCCATGAACTTATCTACTAATTTTTTTGAACCCCATTATAGTTTTGGCCTTCACAACATCCCCTAGCAACAAATTCCACAGGGTGACTTTGCGTTGTGTGAAGAAATACTTCCTTTTGCTTGCTTTAAACCTGCTGCCTATTAATTTCATTGGGTGACCCTGGTTCTAGTGTTTATGTGAAGGGGTAAATAACACTTTTTCTCCACACCAGTCAAGAATTTGTAGACCTGTTTCATATCTCCCCTTAGTTGTCTCTTTTCCAAGCTGAAAAGTCTCAGTCTTTTTAATCTCTCCCCATATGGAAGCTGTTCCATACCCCCAATCATTTTTGTTGCCCTGCTCTGTACCTTTTCCAGTTCTAGTATATCCTTTTTTGAGATGGGGTGACCAGAACTGCACACAGTATTCAAGGTATGGACATACTATAGATTTATATAGTGACATATTTTTTGTTTTATTATACATCCCTGTCTTAATGGTTCCTAACATTAGCTTTTTTGACTATCGCTGCACGTTGAGCAGGCGTTTTCAGAGAACTATCCACGACTTCAAGATCTCTTTCTTGGGCGGTAACAACTAATTTAGACCCCATCATTTTGTATGGATAGTTGGGATTATGTCTTCCATTTTGTGTTATTCTGCATTTATCAACACAGAATTTCATCTGCCATTTTCTTGCCTAGTCACCCAGTTTTGTGAGCTTCCTTTTGTAGTTCTTCCCAGTCTGATTTGGACTTAACTATCTTAAGGAATTTTGTATCATCTGCAAACTTTGCTACCTCACTCTTTACCCCTTTTCCCAAATCATTTATGAATATGTTGAACAGCACTCATCCCAATACAGATCGTTGCCTCTCTGCACTGTGAAAACTGGCCATTTATTCCTATCCTTTCTTTCCTGTCTTTCTAACAGTTACTGATCCATGAGAGGGACCTTCCCTCTTAACCCATGACAGCTTACTTTGCATATGAGCCTTTGGTGAGGGACCTTTTTGAAGGCTTTCTGAACATCCAAGTATACTATATCCACTGGATCACTCTTGTCCATACGTGCGTTTGACCCCCCCTCAAAGAATTCTAATAGATTGGTGACGCATGAATTCACTTTTTCCCAACAAAGTGTGTCTGATCTGTGTGTCTGATCATTCTGTTCTTTAGTAGAAGCAACAAAGAGCAGGACTCTTCGCTGCTTTTACAGATCCAGACTAACATGGCTACTCCTCTGATATTGTTCTTTAGTGTAGTTGAAACCAATTTACCTGGTGCTGAACAGGCTTACTGGCCTGTAATTGCCATGATCACCTCTAGAGCCTTTTTAAAAAATTGGTGTCACATTAACTGTCATCTGGTACAGAGGCTGATTTAAGCGATAGGTTACATATCACAGTTAGTGGTTCTGCAGTTTCATATATGAGTTCCCTTAGAACTCTGGGGTGAATACCATCTGGTCCTGGTGACTTATTACTGTTTAATTTAACAATTTGTTCCAAAACCTCCTCCTTCAGTCAGAGACAGCTCCTCAGATTTGTCACCTTAAGGGAATGGCTCAGGTCTGGGAATCTCCCTCATCATCTGCAGGGAAGACCAGTGCAAGGAATTCTTTTAGCCTCTCTCCAACAGACATGCTGTGTTAAGCTTAGCATCTCCATCATCCAGTGACCCCACTGATTTTTTGTTTGGCAGGCTTCCTGCTTCTAATGTTGTTGTTGGTTTTTCTGTTAGGTTTTGTCTTTTGCTAGTTGCTCTTTTGTGGCCCGCCTGCTTGTACGTTTATCCTTCATTTGCCTGAGGGCAAGTCTGCACTGCAGAATTAAGTCAACCTAAGGTATGTCATTGTAGAGCCACCCAAGTAACCAAATTGCTTTTGCACGTCCATGCTATTCTTCTTGTATTGGCAGTGTGTGCTCTCACCAGGAGTATTTGCACCGATTTAACTGTTAGTGTGGGCATTGTGGGATTGCTTCTGAAAGGCCGCACCAGTCAATGTAAACAACACCGTGCCTATATTGGCACTGTGTCAACCTAATTACATTGACCTCAGCACTACGCCTCTCACCAAGATGGAGTTATTAAATTGGTGTAGTGGATGAGTAACATTTTAGTGTAGAACTCTGTAGTGTAGACCAGGCCTGAGTTTATGCTCCTTTCTATTTTCCTGAGTA
Source organism: Chelonoidis abingdonii (assembly GCF_003597395.2). Lineage (NCBI taxonomy): Eukaryota > Metazoa > Chordata > Testudines > Testudinidae > Chelonoidis > Chelonoidis abingdonii. The sequence continues at coordinate 2,334,261 of NC_133786.1, read as the reverse complement.
GGATTTGACTTCCAATTTTTAAAGGGTGTCTTTTTGCCTCCAGCCACCTCCTTTTTTAAATTTGGGGTATGCATTTAATTTGTGCCTCGGTTATGGTATTTATAAAAGTTTCCATGCAGCTTGCAGATATTTCACTCTTGTCACTGTTCCTTTTAATTTCTGTTAAATTAGCTTCCTCATTTTTCTGTAGTTCCCCTTTTTGAAGCTAAGTTGCTACTGCGGTGGGCTTGTTTGGTATTCCCCCACCCACCCCCAAGATGTTAAATTAAATTACATTATGGTCGCTATTACCAAGTGGTTCAGCTAGATTCACGTCTTGGACCATCCTGCACTCCTCTGAGGACTAAATCAAGAATTGCCTCTCCTCTTGTGGCTTCCAGGATTAGCCGCTCCAAGAAGCAGTCATTGTATGGAAGAGAAAGGGAGGCATGGAGACACCACTAGGGTTGCCACTTTAGTTGGATGTATTCCTGGAGGTTTGATCACCTAACATAATCTTTATTTAATGATTAATCTCTGATCCCTGGAGACTCCAGCAGAGATTAAAAATCAGCTATCGTGCTTTAAAAAAAAGATGTATTTCAATACATTTTTTTAAAATAAACCTATTGAAAATTAAATTTTTAAAATTGACATCCTATACTAAGACCTAAAAATGGTACAATCTGTTAACATTTCAATTTAAATAAAATTCAAGCAGGCCTTGTTCATTGCTGAAGTTCTAAAGGAAGTCAAAGCACTGACTTGGGGGAAGTCACTGGCGAAGCACCTGGAAGCAGAGTTTGTTGAACTGCTAAACCACTTTTTGACAGCGGTAGCCTCTTCTGCACATGCAGAGAGAGAACCTTACTTTCTTCACTTCAGTTTATTCAACAAGTTCAGTTCCGTGCCTCTTTCCTTCAAAGTTGAGAAACCAATGTGGGAGTTGAAAAAGCAGGAAAGCTTGTTTGCCTCCTCCAGTCTATGAATAAAAGTGAGATGTGAGTGGATGAGGCCTCCTGTTCAAAAATTCAGAAGGACAATGCTCAGCTGCTCTTCCTGATGTTTATTTTAAGAAAGGTGGCTAATGTGCAGTGGGCATGCCAGATGCATCAGAGAAATCCAAATGGGGGCTGTTTCCCTGGGAGCTTGTAACTCCTTGTCTGATTGTGCTTCGGATAACATTCCTTCAGTGTCGGCGATGTTCCCTATCAGCCATATGCTTCCCGAACACCTAGAACTTTGTAGATACTGTGGTGAAGCTGTTTAATTGTCCAAGGTAATGAGTGAGTTTAAGATGATCATTAGCACCGTTGATGCGCCCGACATGTGGGATTGGGTTGAAAGCAAATGGGGAGAGAGAAGAGGATGGAAGGGGGAGGATAGGGGTCCCCTCTGTGCCTTGAGGTTTTCAGACACTAACCCTTCTCCCCTCCATCTCCTCCCCAGGGTGTAGTGGAGTTCTCCTTATGCCTGCTGTTTGCAAAGCTAGTCAGTTACACTTTCCTCTACTGGCTGCCTCTCTACATTGTGAACGTTGGTGAGTCACAGGAAGCTACTAATGCCCATTTAACTACTTCACTGCGTGTGCTCTGGATGGAGGGTTCTCATTCGCCTGCCTCCTGGCAGGAGTGCACAGCCTTCCCGCAGAGAATCTTGCTTATTTGCTCTTAGGAGCAAGGAAGTGTTCTCTGCTTCCTCGTAAGTGTTCAGTCTCCTGGGAAAATTTGGCTGTGGTTCAGGAGTGTGTGGGGACCTCAGCTGAGGAACACAGACGTATACCACAATGGCAGTTCAGCTGTTGTGTGTCATGGTGCTGGGCAGGTCCATGGGGTTTAGATGCAAATGTTGCTCCAAATGGAGCAAATGACAGTGCATCCTGTGGCTGCAGTCTAGGGTGCAAGTCCTGCCAATGGGCTCCTAGTAAACAAGGTGTCTTCCTGGGCATCCACAAGAGCTGCTTCTGGCTCCCAGGAGATCCATACCCAGCACCAGTGGATGCCTGTCTCTTGGCCCCAAGAGCTCTGGCTCCTGATGCCAGGAGAATAACCACACAACCGGAGCTCAGGCTTGCTCTGAACTTCTGACAAGTGAATGTCTCTGTTGATGTATCTCATTTCATTGCAGCACACTCCAGCGCTAAGGAGGCTGGGGACCTGTCCACGCTCTTTGATGTTGGCGGCATCCTAGGTCTGGCATTCTTCGTTCTTGCTTGCTATGTTGCCGTTGTGGACAGGGAGGGATGATGGCTGGTGGCTAAAGCACAGGCCTGGGACACAGAGAGGAGTTATATCCCTGGCTCTGATCAGGGTTCCTGGGGGGACCTTGACCAATTCAGTTATACCTACACTGTCAAATGTGTGTCCTGATTTGGGTGCCTACCTTGAGATGAGGCGTGACTCCTAGAAGTGTTCAGCACCCACCACTCCCATTGCTAGCTGGAGTCATGGGTGCTCAGTGCCTCTGACCACGAGTGTCCCAAGTTGGCTATATGCGATGTGTAGGGCTCCCTGTTCTCTGCCTGGGCTTTATCTGAAAAATGGGAGTAATGCTTGCCCTTCTCACTGGGGCAGGGGATGTAAGGATTGACTCCTGTTTGTAAAGCAGGTTAAGAGCTGCTAATAGAGGTACCAATTATTATCATATATTTTTTTTTATTCTGCTCACTGATTGGCTTGTAGTGACAGCTCTTTAGAATCCAGGCCCTTGCTGCATATGTCTGTTTTCCAGCTCACTGAGTGAGTCTCCTGGAATTCTCTCCTCTGCCTGGGTCTAACCAGTCACCAGACAGTAACATCTGTCTGCAGGGACCCAAGCACCTTCCTGAAATCATGTGGGAAGGCAGCAATGGGACAAAGACAGAATACAAAGGAACTGGGGTAAAAATCTGTCTGGGGATTGGTCCTGCTTTGAGCAGGAGGTGGGACTAGATGACCTCCTAAGGTCCCTTCCAACCCTGATATTCTATGATTCTATGATTCTATGTGACTTTCTCATGCAGGAGGCATTCTGGCTGGTCTCATATCGGACTACACTGATGGCAGGGCCACCACATGCTGTGTGATGCTGATAGTGGCTGCTCCTATGGTACATATTGTGATGGAAAATGTTCATTTGTCCTTGGTCATGAGGGCTTGACATGGGCCTTTTCCCTCTGCTCCTCCCTACGTAAGCCCCTTTGAGTCATATGCACTTTCCTGCAATGAGTGGCCAGATGGAACCTTGTGCAGGGAAGTCTGGAACCTGGGGCGGGATCAGCATGAGTCACAGTTTTCATGTCTAGCTCTTGTTCCTGGAGGAGGATATTCACTCTGGAGCTCTCCCTAGATTGTAAGGGGCTCCAACATCCTCCACAGCTGGGCACAGGAGGCCATGTGAGAGGCTTTCCTCCACCCCCTGTGCTCTGCTCATTTGCCCTTTCCTAGACCTCTGCAGTGAGGGTGCCACCTCCACCTCCCTTGGGAGTCTACTTCACTATCCAGCTGCTTCTTCCTAAACTTTTACTCCATAGCCTGATACCAAGTGTGCTTGGTCTGCACCCTAGAAACTGAATAGCTTCCTGGTTCTGCCCTGTTCTAGCTCTTGTAATGTTCTCCAGTAAGAGACAGGAGCTGTAGAGCAATCCTCTCAGGATGGCTGGTCCTCTGCCTAGTCAATGTGGGTCTGAAACAGAACAGCTGTACTCCACTATTAATGTTCAAAACTCCTAATGCGTCATTCCAAGTAAGGCTGGAATCATCACTGAATAGGGACCCATCTACTCCCTTTAGCTGGGGTAAAAAGGCACCTTCAGGGTCTTGGTTTCTCCAAGAGGAATGGAGGGTGGGAGCAAAAATGACTGAATCAGGGAATAGCCATCCCTTTTTGTTCTAAGGCACTGGAATTCTCTGCAGCACAGTGAGGTGCAGATGGCAGTCCTGCTGCTATGCAGATCTGGCAGGAGGCTGGCATCTGACTGCTCCCTGCTGGAGCTCCTCCTCTGTTCGAATGCATGGTGGCTCAGGCAGGGAAAATGGGGAGCCCTCATGTCTACTTTGCACAGCACCCAGTAGCATCCAGGAGGCTGTTCTTAAACTCTGGCTGCTCATCCAGGCATCCAGGACTGTCAGATCCTGCTGCACAGTGCTGGGAAGATAGACCTGTTGGCATTTATTGTCTGGGCTGGTGGCAGGTTATGGTACCTCTGGGTCATCAGATCAAAGGAGCCAACGTTGATAGTTGCTGAAAATAATCTAACACCTCCCATCACAATGGATAGAGCCGTGCAAATCTGCGGATATCCACAGGCTATGTTTGCAGATCGGATGCAGATACTAATTATGTGTCTAACAATGGGACTCCTTCTGCCAGCCCAAAAGTGCCCTGTGGGTTCTGGAGTAAAGGAGGAATTAAAGTTAAAATGTTTGTGGTTTTCCTCCCATGGGTAGTATACCCCCCATGTCTGTGCTGAACTCCACTTCAGTTTGACTTCACTGTTCACCCCTAAAAGCAGCTAATTGGACCAAGCTGCAATGTGAACGCACTCTGACTCTTAGTTGCAATTCTCTTCCCAGCCCAAATGCCTCTGATGCTGCAGTCTATCATTAGTGCAAAGCTGCGACCGTGAGACCATGTCTAGGAGGTCAGAATGCAGGCTCTGAGGTCCTGGTCCTTATGCCATGCTAGAGCAGTGATAGCACCACAGAGACAAATTATTTTGTATTGCTGGATTTCACCTTCTTCCAGACTCAGGATTCACGTAGCCCACCAAATGAAACTGAATCTCAAAAACAGCTACATTTGGCTAGCTGTCCAGTTACCAGCTGCTGCTATTTTATCTGGCAGTCGAACCACAGAGATGAAGGCCAAATGAGAGATTCTGGCTTTGTTATTCCCCTTCAGTCCTGCCCTCCCATAAATACTTACCAGCATCTGCTCTGGCTGACTTACTCAAGTCGCACTTTCTAGAAAGACTAAACATTTTCTAACAAGAAATAATTGAGTGCAAGCAGTAAAACTTAACCTCCTGTTAAAACCACATCACTGAGTGACCATCAGGTGTCTCTAGAACGCTTCCCATAACCCTTGGCTTCAGATGTGATTGGCTGGGATGAACACTGGGAGGATTGACATTAACTCATGCTCTTCTGCCATGTGGCAATGACCCCCCTTCCCTCAGCAAGCAAGGATGGAAGTAACGCTCTCCTTAACATGCCACAGTGGACCTCTTTTCCCACACTCAACTCCACAACTCCTAAAAAGATCTCCATTCAGGATAATGGCTCTTAACCAATCTAATGCTGCCTTGGAATTAACAGTGCCCTCTGATCACTGAATGACCCCCCACCCAGCTCATATCTTTAATTGGCTCTCCTCACCCTCTCTGTTTTACTCTTGTCTGGGAGAAGCGACAAAAGACCGGTACAGAATCAATACTGCTGTGTCCTCCACCCTGATGCATCTGATTCCAGGAGTTTAGCATGGAAAGCATGAGAACTTAACTGCTGAAGTGCAGGTTAGGTTTGCCCAAGAGCCTTCTTGAGGCGAGGCCAAATTCTGTGAGCATTTCCTTTTGCGCTGAGAGGGAGGTGTGCACATGTGCATGTACTGTGCCCCAAACACCCCAGCCACAAACTAGGTCTAAAATAAGGACCTCAGTGTATATTTAGGCAGCTAAGTAAGTGGGCTAACATTCAAAGGGAATGAGCACCCCAACTGCTGGCTTCAGTGAGAGCTGCAAGTACAGACTTGGACTCTCAGAGAATGGATTTAGCACCTGACATTAGGCCCCCAAGATAGACAGTGGTGGTCCCTCCTTTGTCTGAAAGGATCCAGATGTGGACTCAGGGGTCTTGCATACCACGGCAAGCTAAAATGCTCTTAGCTGGGAAAGGGAACAGAACCAGAATCCAGGCAGGACTAGCTCACTGCACCTTGCAACTCATCTGGGACCCAGGGACGCTTTGCTTGATCTCGAGAGGAAGGCAAGTTCCTTCTTGAATGGGGGTGAGGGAGGAACTTGTGACAAATCGCTGTCTGTAGTCCGGGTTCCATGGGGGGTTTCCATGGAAATAACCCTGATACTTGTGCCCACTTGTTATAGCTGCAGCTAGGCCATGGCACTCCACCCAGCTGAGGTCTATGGAGGAGAGCAGAAATCAGCTAAGGGGCTTGGTAATTCTAACCTGCTGACATAATCAGTTTCTCTGCTTTGCTTCCAGCTATTCCTGTACAATCACGTTGGCCAGAATGGAATAGCCAGTTCAATAGGTAAGCAGAACTTCAGACTTTTGGGAACAAACCAGTGAGTGATTTCACAAGTTTGAGTTTCTAGATGTACCCCTCTGGAGGCAAATAAACCCTCTAGTCTCGTTCTCCCATCTCCACCAGAATTATCTGCCCTAGGGAAAATCTTAACTGGTTGACCATGGACTGTAGTTACATACACTGGGAGAATATGTCTGATGCTAGAGGGCTCTTTAATCTACCATCCAAAAGCAGAAGTAGCTTCCAGCCATTGTACCTTAAGTTGGTGAAGTTCAAACTGGAATAAGATGGCTTTTTTAACAGGGAGATTGGTTGACTATTGGAAGAATTCATCTAGGGATGTGGTGAAATCTCCATCACCTTGACATCGTCTTTTAAATCAAATCATGGCCCCAACAGTTATTGGGCTCATGCAGGAATTGCTGGATGAAATTCAGTGGCCTGCAGGAAATCAGACTCAGTGATCACAGTGTGCCCCTCTGGCCTTAAAATCCCAACTAGTCATTGGTGCCACACGGTTGCTATTGCTGTTATTTTAAAAATCCTCCCTCTCCACCCACCGGCAACACCCCGTTTCTGCCTTCAAAACTTGTTTGTATCAAGGTCCCCAGCAAAGCTTCCTTTGATCCAGGCTGTTCTGGGCTGAGCCTCACTCACTGTCGCCCTTGTCAAAGCACCTAACTATGGCTGAGAGCTGCAGAATAAAGTGATGCGGTCACAGCCCAGAATGTTCTCTTCCCATCAGCACTCAGCCTTCCCCAAGCCTCAGCTTATTCTTTTGTCACCACTGTAGTCACGTTCTAGGCCTTAGAATAGCAAGGGGAGTGGAGATGCAGTGGTCCCCAACTAGTCTTATTTCATCTCCTGGCCCTCTCCCCAGGACTCAGGCTCCAATCGCTTATCAGCTAGGTGACTGAAATGGAGGTCACAGCATCACTGAAGTCGTATTGTAAGAGTTTGTTCCTGCCTGCAAGCGCTAGGGGAGCAGAGGAGGGAAGACGTGACCTTCTGAAAGGGAAGAGTAAATGTGTGACATAGAACCTGTCCTGCAGTGACCTCCGGAATAGTGTGTTGGAGGTGAGGAAGGGACTCTTAACCTAACAGAGCCTTCCTGGGCTGCCTGTAACTCCAAATGGCTCTTACTTCCAATTCCCTTGCTCCCATGGTGACCCCGTTGTTGTCCCTCTATGAACTCAAGTGGCAGAACTGAGAGTTCATAGAAGTTAGAAGCACCCAGTAGATCCTGCCAGTACAGGGTTGTTCCCTACAGTGGAGTGTAGCAAATACACAAATCTCTGACTGGATCGCTGTAGGATCTTGGCATACAGCAGGGCCAGCTGTACTATGGAATTGATACTCTTTTTCTCTTTGCAGCTATGCTAATTGTATGTGGTGCCCTGGTGAATGGGCCTTATGCTCTCATTACGACAGCGGTTTCAGCTGACTTGGTAAGAATTACACTGTTTGTTTGTTCTTGGGGCAGGTCTATACTTAAAACACTGCAGCACTTTAATGAAGACACAACCTGCGCTGATGGGAGAAGCCCTCCCGATGGTGTGCGTACTCCACCCCCATCCCCACCGACAGGTGGTAGCTGTGTCGGCGAGAGCAGCCCTCCTGTCAGTGTGGTTACTCCACCATCCCCCCTCCACACACCCTCCATGACAGGCGGTAGCTGTGTTGGCGGGAGAAGCCCTCCCACTGGTGTGAGTACTCCACCTCCCTGACAGGCAGTAGCTGCGTCAGCAGGAGCAGCCCTCCTGTTGCTGTGGGTACTCCACCCCACTGACAAGCGGTAGCTGTGTTGGTGGGAGAAGCCCTCCCATTGTTGTGAGTACTCCACCTCCCTGTCAGGCAGGAGCTAGGTCGGGAGCATCCCTCCCGTCAACATAGCACTGTCTACACCAGGAGTTAGGTTGCTCTAACTGCATTGCACAGGGGTGTGGATTTCTCACACCCCTATGCGATGTTGTTATGCGGACCTAATTTCCTAGTGTAGACCTGGCCCCTCTCATCTCACTTGAGCCTTTTTTCTTATTTTTTGCCTGGCTCAAAGTTTGAGGCCTTCCATTCGAACTGCAGCTTTTTGTGCACTGCCCTCCACACAAAGACTGTTCGGTCTCTTCTGAGCTTCGCCGTAGAGGGTTGTTACTGGTGGATCATGTGCAAATACCCACATCTTGGGCCTCTCATTAGTGTAAATCCCTCCTCCCCTCCCTGGGCTAGGATTGCACACAGCACAAGTGCAGGAAATTCTTCTCATCACTGACGCCTGGGTTGAGCCCTCCTGGTGGCAGGGGGACAAGGGCTCGGATGCTGCATTAGAAACTTGGAGGGATTTAAGTGATGTGGTACGGAGTGCTCAGACATCTCCGAGGCAGTTCAGAAGGATTTGTGGTTTTATGCAATCCGCTGGCTGTAAGCGTCCCTGAAGTAAATTCTCCAGAGCAGCCAAGCATAAGAAGGTATTTGTTAGTATCTGTTTCAAAAGATTTAGTCAAGTCCAAATGTTCCTCAGTTGTGCAAGGATATTTTCTGTTGCTGCTGCTTTTAAGACTAGAACATCTTCTTCCCAGTTCTGGCACATGCTTGGACTGACACTCTTCAGATCAAATGTAAGGCTAGTTGGTAAACAGCTCTATGCTCTGACAGCACAGAATGCCATTCCTTGCCATGGCCTCACTGTCAACAACTGCCCAAAAGTACCTCTAACAAACTGGAAGGCCTTCTGAGGGACGCTGTTCACTTTCTCCTCTAAATAACCCTCTCCTTAGGAGCTTCCTATTAAGACTTTATTAGAGTGGGGAGGTAGCACCACTGTACTTAGTGTTTTTACAGCCTGCAGTTGGGCTTGCATCAAGCTAACTTCCATGTACTTCAGTGGAAGCAGAGAGGAGCCAGCACAATACGCTTTTGAAAATTCCATCCTTAATTCCCTGTAAATTAACTTTGGGTTGTTTTTTAAAGATGACACTTTCAGCTTGTTCAAATTGAAGACATTTCTACCTGCTTTCGTAACTAGCTTCAAGTTAGGATTTTGGGGGTGGGGGGGGAAGGAAAAGAAAAGACTTGAAATTCAACTGGAGTTAGATTTTAGTGATATTTGGGCACCTGGCTCTGAAACCTCTTTAAAATCCCTAGCCTTAAAAACTTTACAAGCAGAGTTAATAAAATCAGATGGGATTAAAATCAGTGGATTTTTAGCTCTCACAGGAAGGGTCTGTTTTATGTTAGTGCCGTGCCTAGTACAATGGAACCTTGCAGCTGATTGGGGTCATTGGGCACTACAGCAATGGAAGTCCTCAGTAACGATCCTATTATCCATTCATCAATCTTACTATCAACTAAGGCAAGCTATGGAGGTGCCACCCCTACCCCTCCTCTTCCAAAGATTCAGTACAAATGTAGCTGAAACACTGTAAGAAACAGCAGAGAACCTGACCCAGTTTTGGGCAGTCAGATGCAGTAAATCTGCTAAGAGGCCAGCAAAAAATCAATTTGCCCCCAACCTTCAGTCTTCAAAAATCCCTCCACTCCAACCAGCATAAGCCAGGACTCCAGAGAGGCCAAAGCAGTTTCTCCTTCATGCAGAGCAAAGTACTTCAGCCATTGTGAGCTCTAGTGCTCCTCGCCTGCCTTTGGAATGTGGCTGTAGGAGGCAACATGAAATGTGCAGAAAATCATGCTATTGGAATGCTGCCCCTGCTTGGTACATGGAAGGGGAGCAAGCTCCCAAAGATGTCGCTTACTGGTATAAGAATCTCCCTCCCCAGGGCAAGTATTCAGGAAAGGGGTTTCCCCTCTTCAAGGAACTGTCTCTCTAGAGGGTGTGTTCCTAAATCTGCCTGTCACAGAAGAAACCTCTCTGGCATTTTGATTCCAGCATTCCTCGCTGGAAGCTGGAGACAGGTCCTAGACTAATCCAGTAACCAGAATGAGTCAGGGTTAGGGTGACCAGACAGCAAATGTGAAAAATCGGGATGGGGTGGGGGGGGTAATAGGAGCCTGTATAAGAGAGAGACCCAAAAATCGGGACTGTCCCAATAAAAGCGGGACATCTGGTCACCCTAGTCAGGGTTCAGGATGCACTGAATGGATCACAAGTTGTACCCCTCATTTTTACTCCAGTATTTTGAATTTATTTATTTTTTACTTCCCCCACCTGCACAGGGAACTCACGAGTGTCTCAAAGGAAATGCAAAAGCCCTGTCCACAGTTACAGCCATAATTGATGGGACTGGATCTGTAGGTGAGTAGGATTGGCTGTAGTAACCAAGGGGGGCACACTGTTCCAAGAACTCCATACAACAGCTGGAGAACCTAATTCAACCCCCCAGCTCTCCTGCCCCCAGTAGGGTCTATGTTCCTGTTGCCCCCAGGGTCCAGCACCCTTTGCCCTAAGGGAACACAGGCTGCTGGTGAGCTGGGAATGATCCGGGGCCAGCCTGCTTTACTCAAGAAAATTGAAAGGGAGAGAGACTCTTTACTTCCCTCTGCAGAGATGGTGATTGGGTCCCGTAAGCTTACAGGACTCATTCTCGGGCAGGCAGAGAGACGGGAAGGGAGGGGATAAGACCCAGGGGAATGGTTGGGTTCCCACGGCCCTGGGGGTCGGAGCTAATGGTGCAGGTGCTACAAGGAGCTTTTCAAACTACCAAGTAGACTCAAACTCCACTGCTCAGGGGCCCTGGCGATTAAATGGTCCTCAGTGCCCAATAAATAACCCAGCTGTGCGACTGAGCTGTGCAGTGAGGCACACCCAGGCTGGGGCAGGAGGAAAGCTACTGCTGGCTCCTCCAGCTCTGCCTGTGGCTGGAGCCAGCGGAGTTCAGGCACACTCGCTTCCTGAGCAGGGCTGTGAGGGTAGTGCTAGCCATGTGTGGAGGCTGCACAGAGGGGAGACCTGGAGCAAGCTCTTCTGGCCCTCAGAAAGAGGGAGCTGGATCTGCAGACCCAGCTGCAGCATCCAGCGAGTCTGGCCAGTGCCTGATAGCAGGGGCATTGCTGAACAGCAGCGGCTTCCAAGGTGGGAGTGGGAGCAAGGTGAGACAGTGGCAGGGGAGGACATGACTGAGAGAGTGGGCAGAGGAGCTGGAGCCTGCAGCTCTGAGCGTGCAACCTTGAAGCACTCACTCCAGCACGTGTGCCAGAACTGATGTGGGGGCTGGGTATGGGTTTTCTGCCCTGCATATGCCAGTGCCCAAAGGCTGGCTGCCCAGGATGGTTCATGGCTGCTAGTGATATGCTTTGTTTGTTTTGTCCTTTTGCAGGTGCTGCTCTGGGCCCCCTGCTGGCAGGGCTGATCTCTCCCACTGGCTGGAACAATGTCTTCTACATGCTAATAACAGCGGATATCTTGGCTTGCCTGGTGGGTTTCTCTTGAGCCTGCTGTGGCTTCTTGATACAGATTAGGGGATTGGTGTGCATCTGGGCTAGGGGTTGTGTCTGATTTCACAAGCTAAGTGTCTGGCCTGGCCTGCATTTGGATGGGTAGCTGCTAAGGAAAGGCCAGGAGCTGTAGCACATAGTGCTGGTGCCTGAATATTTGGTGCTCATCTCTTCGAGGCGGCATTGAATTTCGGGTCCCAGCATCCTGAGGGATTAACATCGTGTTTGACGGACAGCACCCAAAGCCCTTGGCATGCTTGTCAAGGCTAGAGGGAGGAACCAAATGCCAGTGGGGTTAATTGCATATGTCTCCCAGTGTTACTCCTGGAGTGTCAGCTGGATACAGGATTCTTCATTTCCTGCCCTAAACTCTTGTGTGGTGCTGCCGTGCACACGTCAAACAGCAACTGGTTCCGCTGTCAAGGAGGCTCCATTTCAGTGCGGGGAGCATTTCCATAGCTTAGAACACGCTCTGGGACCCTTCAAGATAAAAGGCAAAAGCGCTGTGTAAATAGATGCATGGGGAAAGCGATAGGCTCTGCATAAAGCCAGGCACAATGAACAGCCTCTTCCATCTGTAGTGCTGCTTTTATGCACAGCGGGTTCTCTTAGCCATTGTGAAGTGATTCCTAGATTTGTAACACAGCTTCGGCTCAGAACTGCTTTGCTAATTCCTTTGCGCTGCACTGGGGCATTGAAAGAAAATCTGCACTCTTTTCTCCCCTTTCTTCTCTGACAGCAAGTGCTGCTGTTAACTGCCCAGGGGTCACCGAAAGGGACAAAGTGATCAGTGGGCAAGGCACTGGACTGGAAGTGGGGATACCTGGGTTCTTTTCCTGGCTCTGTCGCTGACCTGTGCACAGCACCTCGCACCACCGTAGGGCCCCAGTCTGGGTTGGAATCTGTGCTCTTGCAGTATTCCTCCTCCCAACCCCCAACGACACCACTGTGCTGCCTTTTCGCTGGCTTTCCACTTCCATAAGGAGGTAACTCTGCTGGAAGTGAGCCAGGCTCACTGTGACTTGCATCCCGCATTTTTCCATGTCATTGCAGGACATCCTACTCTACATCAGGAGATTTTCCACTCCTGTTTTGTCGGATTTTTGATTGCAGGTGTGCGTGTTTTGCTTTGCATGAACATGCTAGAAAACAAGACTTTGCAGGAATAGTCATGGAGATGGCAAATGATGTAAATGTTTCAGAGCATTTGCAGAAAGCAAAGCCTGTATTTAACCAAGTGTTGTCCTTGGAAACCTGATGTTAGGAATATGCTCATCCAATCAGGGGTTAGATGCAGACCCTGTGATTCCTTTGTCCTATCAGAATTTTGACTCTTGAATACTCATAATGAAAATGGTCTCAACTGACAAACAAAGAAGTATTCCCTGAAACTGTGGTGAATAAATACATTTATAGACAAAACATGGCCTGACAAACTAAATTCAGACTAAATCATTCATCCAGTTGTTTGCATACTTCTCATTCACTCCAGGGACAAGGAAGGTGGTGAGGGGGACTGTATCTTCAATACTCTCCCAGAGGCTAGAATCATGAGTGTCTTTTTCCCTTCCAGTTGCTTTCCCGGGTGGTGTATAAAGAGATTAAAGGATGGTGTGGCTGCTACACAAGAAAAAGAGGGTATGTGCTTCTAAAATCCCAAGTTTATTGTGTATTTCTATGACTGTTCTCAGATCTCCTGTAACAGTGGCAGAGAAGCCTTCACTTCAGCAAAATATGCTGGTATGGTGCATGTTGAGTGCACGTATGAGTTTTAGATCTAAAGTAGATGCCACCGAAGAAGGAAACATACTGTACTTGGGTAATTTACCTCTAGTGCTGCATTCCCTGCATTTAGAATGGGAAGCACCCCAAATGCTGCTATGAATGTTTTGTCTTTGTCCAGTCTTTGATGGAACCCCCTGTACAATGAATGTCTCCCCACCCCCTATCCTATCCCCCAAGCATGCCCAAAGGGACACCTAGAGCCTGGGCCACAGAAGAACCCAGGGAGAGTTATGACTGTTCTAATGACCCAAGAATTCTACCTCCAGCCCTGCAAAACCCTATTAATGTGTTCTAAATGAATTGTCCTTGTGTGTCTTCTTAGCTCTTCTGTGGCACTAACACACGCAGTAGTGTTGGATGGGAAATAGTTTGTATTGTGAGTATCTTTGCTATTTTGCTGCTGCAGCTAATTCCATCTGCAATTTATCCTGATTTTTCTTTCTTGGCGTTTGTGGGGTAAACTTGAAGGTGTCTGTTCCGTGGCTAACTAAAGAAGAGCAGAGACCCAAGGCACAGTAGTCACACAACAGACTTCTAAGGGAACAGCTTCTAAAGAAAGAATCCAATATGTCCATCTCCAGTGCCTGACTGTGACAGCGGCACATGCTGTGCTCTGGGTCATATTGCAGAGTAGTGGGGCTAACTGACCAGAAAACTGTCTGGAAATGTCCAAACACACACTGATCTAGACACCAAATTTTTAGTCCTAGAGTAGAATGCCAGAAAGGACCATCAGATCATCTTGTCTGACCACCACCGAGTGTGTTAACTAACAAATTACAAGTGACCAAGTACATAGCCCCACTGCTCCTGTAATCTTGCCAGTGAATCTAATGATAAAAATAGAAATGTAATGCTGTACCAATCAAAGTGATTTCCAAGCCTGTGTAAAATGAAGGTAACAATCATGTGTCTTGTCCTGGAGTCAAAAGAAATTGATGAGATTGTGGACTACATTTCTCAGAGGCCATCTTTGCTCTTTAACTGACAATCTCAGGGCAGCTCGTGGAGGTGTCGGGCTGCGCTTTGCTAAGGTGTGTTCCTGCCATGCTCTCAGGAGCCTGGTACACTATATCTTGATTATGTTTACAGGTAAACAGCTTTTTTGGTAGCCATTTTCTGGGCCCCTGTGTTACGGTAAGTCTGGCCCAAGTCTCCTCCTCAGCCCTGGTGCAGGGTAATAAGACTTCTGCTTTCATGTCTCGGCTACCTTGTCACAAAAGGCCCGGTTCTAGCTTCTCCAACCTGAACAAGCTTCCTTTGGAGTGATGGGAGTGACGTGTGCCCATCTGCCGGTATAAATGGGGCCCAGGGAGAATGTGTTGTGAGCAGCTCTGGCTTTGGGAATGTGCCACTCTGTGTTTGCTGGGTCCACCAAAGGGTGGCAAACATGCTTCCTTTATGTTGGTCAGTCAGGGTGATGCTTCAGGCTCTGTTTAGAGCCCTTTGGTTTCCGAGGCTTCAGTCTGATCCCTTGGGAAGGGAATATGGTGGGCTCAGCCAGCTAATGGCAGCTGGATCTCAATTTATATCTGGCTGGTTCTGCCTTCTTGCGAGACTCACCTCAATAGCAGCCTGGAAAAGTAGGGCTATAGCTAGGGTGCCTCTTGTTGCATTTTATGAGACAAGGTTCCCTTTTTCCGGGGCTTGTGAGCCTGGCACAGCTGGGAGAACTGGGCCAGAAAGCTGTGGGTTCAAGTCTCTGCAGTGTGATTCTGGCTCATCCTCAACGATAGCTGTGCAGAAGCAAGGAGAGGGAGGAATGCTGCAGTGCAAGAGCTGCAACCTTCAACTAAGACGAAGGCCCAGATCCCCACAGGGACATGGGCATTGCAACACCTAACTTGTAGGCACCTAGAAATCCCTGGAACAAAAACAGGATCCACAAAGTCTGAGTTAGGTGCTAGTTTCCCTGTGCAATGAATGGAGTGTGGGGAAGGTGCTTAAGAATGGGACCAACAAAAGCCAGCCTCTCCTCCTGTGGATCTGGCCTGACAGTAATATCCCGTCTGCCAGCTTTTGGGGGCTGGGCTAGGAAGTTGGAACAGTCAGCTCTGTCCCCAAATTCCCTCTCAGCAGAAGGTTCTAATGTCTAAAGCTGAGGCCCATGTGATCACTGAGTGCCTCACTGTCTGCATAGTCACTGCAGTGCTGGTGTCTCCTTATGTTGGGACCCCCAGCCTCTGGAAAGTGCTGCAGCTACCTCAGCCCCTGGGTGGTCCTTGCATGTCCCTCTTAGGTTGTTTCTCAGACTCTCACCATTTAGTTCCCCACTGGAATCAAATTAACAGCTGTGAGCTGCTTTCTGCTCTCTGGGACACCCACTAGGCTCTTGCATTAGCAGGAACCAAAATGGGGGTGGTATCTCTGCTGCCTTCTCTCCCTGCTTGCTCCTGTTTCTCCTTCGGCTCTTTTCCTTGCACAAGGACTCCGTGGGTCTAAAACTTGGCAGGTGAGGTGAGCTGGGTGAGGGCTATGCAAAGGGGCAGGATGTAAGTACTAGTGACTTGGCTTTGGATTCTGGCACACTGCAGTTCTTGAACAATCTCCATCGGAGCAAAGTTCCATCTATCCCTGACTGTATCTAAGCACCTGGGAAGCGGTGGCTAGTAAGGCTTAAAAGTGCTTCGGAAGCGTATTGAATGTAATTAAACTCATGAAAATAAACTGTTCCTTGGCAGGAACCTGCCTGGCCACACTCTGTGGACCGTGCTCTAATCGCGGTTCTTGTTCTCGCAGATTTAAAGAATTTTGACCTGACTCCTTGTGACCGGAGGCAGCGGAGTGCAGCAGCGACGGGCTTTGCTGGCAGAACCCACCTTTGATGCTCTCAGTTTAAAGTGGGAGGAATTATGGAGGCAAAATGAACTGGGAAGATGAGTAGTGCTCTAAAACCCAACCACTACAGACTCTAATCATTGGCAGCAGCTTTATCCAGGGCGAGGGTACAGAGAAGATGGTATATTCTGGCCCATGACTGTTTTGTGAGGTATAACTGGAGCCTCTGTCTCTTACTCACTGCCTCTGCTCCTCTTCCATTATTCCTTTTATTATTAAAATGGTGCTAAACCTGTGTTGTAGTGGAGCTCCTCTTTGTCCTGGGGGTGGAGGGAAATGTTCCCAAGGCCGCTGGGCCTCAGGAGCTGCAAGGCTGGCCTCCTTCTGTGCGATGTGCTACAGCTGGCCCTTGCCTTGTCAAGATCAGCAGTTTCTTCTGAGCACCAGCTGGTTCTCAAACGACAATTCTCAGGTTTGAGCCCCACTTCTGGCTTTTCAGATGCCTCTATCGTCATTTGTTTGCAACATTGATTAATGTGCTCAGCAACTGAGATGAAAACTTGCCAGTTCCTGTGGCTGGATTCTTTCTCATTCTGGACAGATTAACACAGTAGGTTCTAATAAATGGATAGTTTTAGCTATCAAACAGGTATTGCGAGCAAGAATTTTGTTTTTGGGAACAAGACAAAGAGTTGTGTCAATGCTCTTGGCTCTCCGAGGTCATAATACAGAGTAGTGCTAGACAATAGAACGCTGCCATTTGGACCAAAAAAAGGCTTGTTAGTTTAGTCCAGGAATCCCACTTCTAGCTTTGCTGATAAACACAAACTCAGGTTTATTTTATGCTTTGCTGTTTCCAGAACCACTCTTTACACTGGAAGGAAGCGGCATCTTTCATAATGGTACCGGTTTATCATTTTAAACCACGGTATGATGGTTTGTAGTTCAGAAATTTTGAGTGAGATTATAATCTCATCCGGCCTCTGTGCAAAGTGAACTAGATTCCTATCATTTGAAATGTCTTAATCTGCATCTGCAGGCCACTGACAGTTGTTTTAAGAGTAACTTTGATCATGTTTGTAAGGACATTCTCTCTGGGTTCTCACACCAGGCTTATCACTTTTCTAGTCAAGTGCTAAACATCCTTGTGAGCTATACTATGAGGAGGAGGAGGAAAGAAGATTCTCTCTCCTACAACCTCTGTATGTCCAGAAGCAGCTGACTAATGTATTCCTTCTCTTTCTTAAAGTATCTTTAGGAGCATAGCTGTAGATTGACATATATTTGGGGGGATCAATTCCAGCCAGGCCAGTGGGGTCAGTCATGGGGGGTAAATTCCGCACCTGCCCCAAGCTTGCAGTTTGGGGTGCAACACTCCCATGTCCCCACAAACTATGCCCGTGTCTAGGGGACATTGTGCTAGAAAGAGAGATTGGTGGTGGGGGAGGGAAGGGCCCCATTTAAATCCAATATGCCAGTCTGTGCGGCTAAGTACTTAAGAACAGAGCTTCTATATCTCAACAATTTAACACCCATCTAATTCTCAGCCTTCCAAAAAAGAATGAAAAACTGGTAAATTGTCTTCATGACCAATAATAGGCCTATCAAATTTTCTTTTATCAATCCACCCACCATCTCCAGTAGTGCTGGGTGCATCACTCGCTCTGAAGAGAGAGATCCTTGCTGCCAGTGTCTTAGTCTAACCAGCTGAGTGTAACATTCGTTCTTAATGAGTAAAGCAGAGCAGGACAAGCTCCTTGTTGGTTCTGATTGTTCCCCCCGCCTCACCCTAGTAGTTTCATAAGAGCAGCAATAGCTCCTTGTTCCTTGATTGTGTAAAGGAAAGGGATAAAGTCCTCTCTGGAAGCCCTCAGTGCTGCTCCAGGAGAATTAGTCTTTCAAAAAGCCATCCACTTGCAGATCCATCCCTACTCCTGTGGTGGGAAAGCAAGAGAGGCTCCTGTTAGATCCATCTACACTGAAAGAACAATCCGCAGCATAGAGTGGCAGGGCCTGGGTCAACTGACTCAGGTTTGTAGGGTTAAAAATAACAGTGCAGACGTTCCCACTCTGGCTCTGAAACGTGGCAAGGGAAGAAGGTCTCGTAGCCTAGGCTCCAATTCAACTCTCACCTACTTACACTGCCGTTTTAGCCCCACAGTCCGAGCACCGCGAACCCAAGTCAATTGACCCAGGCTCTGGGACTCTGAGCCGGGGGTTTTCTTTGCAGTATAGACGTACACTTAGTATAGCAAAAGGGTGACACATGAAAGTGCAGGCAGAAATCCAGTCATTCAGGAACTGAACATAAATCACAGTGCAACCTTGGAACTGCCTTCAGCAGAAGAACTAGCTGAGCATGCTGGAAAAGAAGGAAGTTTATCATTTGGCAGTTGCCTCCCATATGTCAGGGTTAGATCCACAGAGGGACTTTGCTGCTTAATGAGGTGGCAGGGCACCCTGGCGCTGACCTAACCTCTGCTCAGCTGCTGCCAGCCCCTGTAGGCACTCATGTTTCTGCTGGGGGAGCTCAAACTGCTCAAATTTTGATGCCACTGAGCTACTTAGGTCCTAGTTCAGGCCTAAGCTATGGTGGGATTCTCAGACTAGGCATTCCCCTGCCTATCCCAGCTGTAGGGTCCAATCCATGAAGCATTGTCAGCACATCTAACCTGCACAACAGGCACTTTGGGGCTCTGTGTCCATCTGTCCAATCATACTCACTAACCCTTTGGTCAGGGCACTCATCTGGCCTGTGGGAGAACCAAATCCCTGCTCTACCTGATAGGGATCAGGGACTGGAACGCAGGTCTCCCATATTGCAGAAGTGCTCCAACCACTGGGCTACAGGATATTCTGTGCTGGGGTCTCTCAACTCCGCAAATGATCCTCACATTCAGCAATCAACCTGGACTCCTCAGCAATGCTAAGGGGCTGATGATTGCTGCTGGCAGGCATCCTCTTCCTGCAGGAGTCAGGCTACTTCTAGTGCCAGGATCTCCCCACTCTACAAAGGAGTGCAGGGCTCAGGTGCAGATTATAACTCTACTGAAAACCCAACTGCTGATCTCCTGCCTCAGTGCTCAGCCACACTCCCAGCAGGCTGGCAGCCCTGAGTGAGCACTAAAGCAGCACTGGCCACGTGGAGCTGTACGGCTCACGCTGCCCGGTTGGGGAGGGAATTTTCCCACAAAACCCTGTATGCTGGGCGCTGTCCTGAGGAGTGAAAGCACCAAGATGAGGGATGTTGCTACCAGGCTCCTAGAGGCCAGTTCTCAGGGGGACCCTGCATGCAGGCCTGGGACTCACCAGCTCCCCCACACCAGTTCTGTCCCTTTAGTGGCTGGCTCCAGCTCCTTCAAAATGGTGTCTCCCCTCTCCCAGTGCTCCTGGGGGTCACCCTAACTCTTCTTCCAGGGCTTTGACATGTCAATCATGTGACTGTACCACACACCATGCCCAGACATGGCCCCTCCTCTGAGCAGGCAGTTGGTGGCCGTCCAGGCACATTGCCATCCTCTCCTGAGCTCAAGGGGCCGTCGCTCAAAATCATGACTCTCCTCACTCCCTTGGGGCTGCCCACAGTCTCTGAATCTGCCCTTGGCCCTCTTCCTCTCAGGGACAGCGTGTGTCTCCCTGCGCAAGCAGTGCACAGAGCCAGGGACCAAGCTGAGCTCCCTTGGGGTACGGATATATAATTGATTCCAACTGGACCAGGGACTCCCTGCATCCCAGGCAAGTGCTCTTCTCTGTCTGGCCACATTGGTATTGAATTATACACGATGGGACAGTGTCAAGCCCCTCAAATCTGCTGGAAACCAGATGGGTTTCCGAAGGAGAGCAGAGTGGGGAGCTACCTAAACAAGCCAACAGGAAATGCCAAGATGAGAGGTGATTTAGGTACCTGCCTCTGCTTGGGATTCACAGTTGTGAAACCTGCTGGGAGCCTAAGGAGCCTAAGCCAGGTCAGAAAACTAGAGCATGCCCCCTGTCCTGCGGTCAGCCCGTAGCCTGGTAGTCAGGACGCTCACCTGGGCTGTGCATTTTCAGCTCCTCACTTGGCCTGATGTGGAGCAGGGCCTTGGGTCTCCCGTAACCCCGCAGAGTGCCCTGCTCAGCAGGCAATCATCCCCTTCCCTAGCAGGCTGAGTATTTATACAAAGTGGAAGCACTTCAAGAAGAGCCCTCCCCCGCCCCCGACAACCTGGGGAGCAGGGCCCTCAGCTGGGATATAGGGGACCCAGGCTCATGTCCCTGCTCCACATCAAGCAGAGCAGGGATTCAAACCTGGGTTTCCTGCCCCACCCTGACTCTGGGCTGTTAGGTACTGTGGGCCCTGGAAACCTACATTCCTGACTGTCTTTTGTTCAGTGCCAATGCAGTAAACATGCTCTGAACATACCTACCAGACCAGGCCCTGTAGGAGAGTGAGGCTGGGGAATGCCTGGTTTGAGAATCCCACTGGCGGTGAACTAGGGTTCTGAGCAGCTAGATGGCTGTGCATATGCCTGTGATGAAAATGTGGGAACCTCGTACTCCTTGTCAGTTTAAATGGGAGTACCCCAGGCTAGGCAGCAGCTGTGCAAGGATTCTGAGGTTCTCAGTGGTGTCTGAATCTCCAGTTTAGGTGTCGAGAGTGGCAGTTAGACATCTAAGGGCATGTGTGGAGCTAGCCCTAAGACTTTCACAAGCAATCCTTCAGAAGGTTCTGGTGCTCAGAGGTGGGTGCTGGACCCTTTCTAGCCACTGAGCCCTCTAAGTTGGGGCCCACACAGGGATGGTAAAAGGCAGCTCTCTCCCCCGGACCTACCTCCTTGCCAAATTCCAAGGTCCTGCTGGAAAAGGAAAAAGAAAAAAAGCATGAAATATGTGTCAATAGGAAATGTTAGGCAACCTTAATATAGGGTCCACTGCTGCTTCTTCCTTTGTGCAGAATCTTAGAATCATAGGACTGGAAGGGACCTCGAGAGGTCTCTAGTCCAGTCCCCTGCACTCATGGCAGGACTAAGTAGTATCTAGACCACCCCTGGCAGGTATTGGTCTAACCCGCTCTTAAATATCTCCAGGGATGGAGATTCCACACCCTCCCTAGGCCAGCGGTTCTCAAACTGTGGGTCAGGACCCCAAAGTGGGGGGTCATAACCCATTTTTACTGAATTGCCAGGCTGGGTGTTAGACTTTTCTGTGGTTTGGAGCCAAACCCGAGCCCACCACCCAGTGCCAAAAGCCAAAGGGTTTAGCGGTGATGGGCGGAGCTAGCATTGGCATCAGCCCTGTGTGAGCTCAGGGGGTGGAGCTCAGGTTACAGGCCCCTGCTCAGGGCTGAAGCTCTGGGCTGGCTTGGCACAGACCCCTTGCCTGGCAACAGGCAGGCTCAGTGGACTTCAAGAGCTTCAGTCCCCACTCCTGGGGTCATGTAGCAATTTTTGTTGTCAAAGCGGGGTTGCGTGCAATGAAGTCTGAGAAACCCCTGTCTAGCAGTTTATTCAGTGCTTAACCACCTTGAGAGTTTTGGAAGTTTTCCCTAATGTCCAACCTAAACTGTGCATTGCTCTTTGTCCTATCCTCAGAGTTAAGGAGAGCAATTTTTGCCGTCTTTCTTGTAAAAACCTTTTATGTACTTGAAAACTGTTGTATGTCCCCTCTGTCATCTCTCCTCCAGACTAAACAACCAAGTCTTTCAGACTTCCCTCATACGTCATGTTTTCTAGACTTTTAATCATTTTTGTTGCTCTTCTCTGAGCTTTTCCTGATTTGTCCACATCTTTCCTGACATGTGGCACCCAGAACTGGACACAATACTCCAGCTGAGGCCTAATCAGCCAGGAGAAGAGCAGAAGAATTACTTCTTGTGTCTTGCTAATTCCCCACTCTGGCACTTCAAGTGCAGAAGGTGGGGGCCCGCAAAGATTTTAAAAATTTAATACTGGCCACTGCAGGCTTGTATTAAACTCTGAAGGTCACAGCTTCTCTCTGACCTTGGATGGGTAGAAGCTGCCACCACCCAAATGCAAACCCCTTGAAACCCAGGAAGGCGCACTTAAGAATTCCTTTCTGTGGGGTACCCTCAAGCCCTTTCACCCTGTTACACTGTTCGCTCATATTAAGTTTGTGATCCACTGTGACCCCCAGATACCTTTCCACAGGACTCCTTCCTAGGCAGTCATTTCCCATTTTGTATGTGTGCAACTGATTGTTCCTTCCTAAGTGGAGAATTTTGCATTTCTCCTTGTTGAGTTTCATCCTATTTACTTCAGAGCATGTCTCCAGTTTGTCCAGATCATTTTGAATTTTAATCTTATCCTCCAAAATACTTGCAACCCCTCCCAAATTTTACAAGCGCACTCTCTATGACATCATCTAAATCACTGATGAAGCTACTGAACAGAACCAGACCCATAACTGACCCCTGCAAGAGCCACTCATTATGCCCTTCCAGCTTGACTGTGAACCACTGATAATTACTCTCTGGGGATGGTTTTCCAACCAGTTATGCATCCAACTTATTTCCCTAGTTTATGAGAAGGTCATGTGAGACAGTATCAAGAGCCTTACTAAAGTCAAGATCTACCACATCTCCCACTGATGAGGTAACTGTGAGTATTCATGGGGAGTGCCCATAGGCACCGACTCCGTGAGTGCTCCAGGGCTGGAATTAGTGGGTCATTAGCACCCACTGGCAGCTGCCCTCCCCCAGTGCCTCCTGCCTGCCACAATAAGCTGTTCCAAGGCACGCAGGAGGCATTGGGAGGGATGGGGAGAAGCAGGGACAGGGCACACTGGGGGGAGGGAGCAAAACTGGGTGGGAAGTAGTAGGGCGGAGTGGGGGTGGGAAGAGGTGGGTGGGAAGGGGTGACCAGGAAGAGGCAAGCGGTGGGGCTTGGTAAGGGGGTTGGTAGGGGTGGGGCTGGGGGAGGAGCGAGAGGTTGAGCACCATCGGGGCCCAGAGGAAGCTTCCCAGACACATGGGGCAGCCAAGGAGAAAGCACAAAGGTGAGCAATGGAGGTTGCGCTGAGGGCCGATTGGAGAGGAGCATTGACAGCTCGATAGTGAATGAAAGATGATAGGTGGGTAGGGACTGACTATGAAGGGCTTTGAAAGTGAAGAGAAGCAGCTCATGTTTGATGTGGGAGAAGGGGGAGCCAGTAGGGGGTTGCAAAGAGAAGAGTGACAAAGCAATGGGCTAGGTGAAGGATCTTTGCAGCAGCATTCTGGATGGAGATGAGTGTGTCAAGATTCAGGGCTGACCTGAGAGCTGGCTGTTCAGCGTCCACACCTGGGGCACCACATAACTAGGCTGGTCTGGCTTGCCAGTGTTTTTGTTTGGTTTGCTCTGCTGGCCTGATCAGGGAAAGGCACCGAAAATATTTTCTGCCCTGGGTTGCAAAATACCTAGGACTGGCCCTGATTGCATTGGTTAAGGCCAGGGTGCAAGCTGATGAGAGCCTGGAGGAGAGTTTTAGCTGGTGGATGGATAGGAATGGTCGTATCTTTGGGTGCTGTTGTCCACAATGACTGAGACAGGAGGTAACCGGGAGGACTTGGGGGAAGATTAAGAGCTCTCTTTTAGCTATCTTGAGCTTGGGGTGATGGCTAGACATTCCAAAGGCAACAGCAGAGAGACAGGCAGAGATTTTCATTTGGACAGAAGAAGCCAGGTCTGGAGCAGAGACAGATCTGTGAGCTGTCCACATAATGATGGGAGTTGAGTTGTTTGCAGATGAGATTACTCAGCAATCAGGTCAGCCTGGCCGCAGACTTTCCTGCACTTGAGCTCAGAGACTCCACTCAGACAGCTGCAGCATCAGCCCTAGGCTAAGGAGTTCTAATCAGAGCTCCCCGGACTGCTCTTGCTCCGCACCTGTAGAACACCCACATTGGTCCATAGGTCCTGGAGCCTAGAGCAGGTGCTCTCCTCTCCATGGCACAGCTGCCCTGGGGCAGAAAGGGCACAGTTTTGGATCTCACCACAGCCAAACTAAGACAGTTAATGAGCGTGTACATTGTGAAACAGCACCCAGTTGCACAGATGTGAAATGTCCGAGTAGCAGCTTTAATGTGCTGAAAACAAAACTGCAGCATGGAGCAAAAAATTCTGATGTGTTCTGTCTGCTGAGCCATGAGTGTCCCAGCCTGTTCTTCGTCCAGCAAGCACATCAATGAGAAGGTCAGGCTAATTATCCAGGGGATTGTTCCATTGGTATTAAGGCTGCCCGCACCATGCACTGTGTTTATGTACAGTATAACTCTGAACTCCAATTGACTTCACCTCCTTGGAACGTAAGGCAGGAAGTAACATCTGTGCCTGATGTTATTTTATGAAGTGCTGATTCCATCAGTTAAGAAACAAAATACATGTCGTAAAAGCAAATCCCTGTAAATCCCAGCAGGGCTGCGTTCAGGCCCCACTGAATGGAGCACTGGCAGAGCAGGCAATCATGCACTGACTTCAGGAACTAGGCTGGTGACCACATGGCTTCTTGCGTGAAGAAGAGATGTCCAACTGGAGAGAATCTCTGTGAAGTCAAAGTGATTTGAGCCTTAGCCAAAGAAAGCTCTGAAGGAAGCCTCTCTTGCCGTAGAATGTGATTGACTGGAAGAGAGAGCACATACATAAACACATACTGAAAAGACCAAGCCTTCAGAAACCCTCTGCTCAGTTGCCCTGGCTGCAAAGAAATATTTCAAAAGTGACTCCCGTGACCCACACTGCCTGAGTCTGAACAGAGCCTGGGGCCAATCGCCCTGAAAGAGGGCAGCTGCCCCAGGTGTGACCCATGCTGCTTGAGTCTGTGCAGAGCCTAGGTCAATCACCCTAAGAGAGGGCAGCTGCCCTGGGTGTGACCCACACTGTCTAAGTCTGCACAGAGTCTGGGCCGATTGATCTGAGAGGGGGCAATTGTCCCGGGTGTGACCCACACTACCTGAGTCTGCACAGAATCTGGGTTGATCACCCTTGAAAGGAACAGCTGCCCCAAGTGTGATCCACGCTGCCTGAGTCTGCGCAGAGCCTGGGCTGATCACCCTGAGAGGGGGCAGTTGTCCCAGGTGTGACCCACACTGCCTGAGTCTGTGCAGAGCCTGGGCCGATCGCCCTGAGAGGGGGCAGTTGTCCCGGGTGTGACCCATGCAGCATTCAACATCCCTGTGGTGGGAAGAACACCTCAACAGCCCAACACTGTGGCATTTAATTGTAAAAGGGTGAACTATGCAAAAATGAGAGGGTTAGTTAAACATAAGTTAAAAGATACAGTGACTAAAGTGAAATCCCTGCAAACTGCATGGGCGCTTTTAAAAGACACCATAATAGAGGCCCAACTTCAATGTATACCCCAAATTAAGAAACACAGTAAAAGAACTAAAAAAGAGCCACGGTGGCTTAACAACCATGTAAAAGAAGCAGTGAGAGATAAAAATACTTCTTTTAAAAAGTGGAAGTCAAATCCTAGTGAGGCAAATAGAAAGGAGCA
>NC_133786.1:2273930-2305756 GCF_003597395.2 Chelonoidis abingdonii | reverse complement strand
GATGGGGCAGGGGGTGAGGGGAGCTTGGCTGCTGGTGGGTGCAGAGCATCCACTGATCTCTCCATGTGGGTGCTCCAGCCCTGAGCACCCACGGAGTCAGCACCTATAGTCCCAAGCTGGCAACCAGGCTCTCTCAAGCAGAAGCATCTCTGCCCCGCTCCCTGCCCGGCTGCCAGGGAGAGTGAGTCAAATTTGCTTGAGGGAGGGGGAAGGCACAGTGAGAGAAGGACATAACCCCCCCAGTTCCTTCCCGGCAGGTAACTTGGGGCGGGAAGAATGCAGCAGCCCCGGCTGGGCGGAGGGGAGGGGGTGTCACTTGGTAGGAGAGACACCTGGGGCTGTCACATGTCCTCCCATTTAGCTTTTCCCTCCCCAGTCGTAACTTGCCCCCAGATGGGGGGACAGTAGTGGCAGTGCAGGGATTGGATTTACGCCGCTGAGCTGGAGAGAGAGGGTCCATTGGCATTTATCAGAGGAGCTGCCATGGGGAGGGAGTGGGGCTCCAGCTTGCTTGGCCCCTGTCCCTGCAGCAGGACCCGGATGGGGGGTGGCCCCCTGCCACCCCAGTTACCAGCCAGAGTCCCCTCCCCTCCACAGTGTGTTTCTGACTCACTTGTCCCCTGTCCCTAGCAGCTGGAATTGCAGCAGGCTGCCCCCTATCAAGGCCCTGTTGTGGGGACAGGGGCCGAGTGAGCTAGAGTCCCCTCCCTCCCCACCTCCCACAACCAAGTCCAGGCAGGGAGTGGGCCACTGCTGCCTCCCAGCCAGGCTTTCTCAGGCAGTTGCGGCTCTGTCCTGCTCCCTGCCCGGCTGCCAGGGATAACAGCCAATTTAGCCAAAAAGGTACCCAGGGGTGAGGGGTGGGGGCATAGGGAGAGAAAGTAGAGCCCCTCTCCCTCCCTGCCCCCAGCAGGCCAATCGGGGGGGGGGGGGGGGCACTTGACTCCCTGTGCCCCCCACACATCGCCTCTGTGTGGGTCCTAGAGAAACAGTGGCTGAAAAAGCCTTGCCAGCACATGCCTCCGTGAACTGGGAAAAGCTTGATGGAACCAGAAGCAGAACAGAGGTTTAGGTCCTCTTCGGAGGGGAGGTCCCAGCTGACAGGTGGGGCTTCAAGTGGAACTGTTGATAGTGCCATTGGAGGAAGACAAACCACCATCTCCCTCCTTGCCCAATGATTTGGGAAGAGCTCCCTGGGCCTTCTTCACCCCTGACCACCTTGGGCTGGCACTTCTACAGCAGAGAGCGGTGAAGGATAAGGAAGAGGTCTCTAACCATTTCTGATAGGACATGTCCAGCTGCTTGTTACTGTATGTAGCGGGGTGGTTACCTGCTGCGGCCCTGACAGGGTTAAGGCCAATCCTGGGAGGAAAAGCCTGAGCTGCTTAGGAAAGCAGGCACAGCTGGGGCCACACCCCAAACACAGCACAGCAGATCCTTATAAAAGGGATGCTAGCTTGGAACTAGACAGACTTTCTCTCCAGTCTTGGAGGGAGCAGGGCCTGGCTGTCTATAGAAAGGATACTGGGAGTGAAGCAGGGCTGGGGAAGGGGCAGGGGAGCTCCAGGCTGGTGACTCCCCAGGCTGCACGGCCTGGTCCGAGGCCCACCACTGAGATACTGGGTGGTAGAGGACGACCGCAGGTCCTACCCCCTTGCCTGTGATGAGTGGCATATACTGCAGTCTGACCCTGGGAGCGGGGTGCTAGTTAGTGACTGGCAGTAGCCTATGACTGAGGTGGGGATAGTGGGTGGGAGTTCCCCAGGAAGGGAGACCCTGAGACTGAAGGGTGTACTGCCAGGGAGCAGCACCCCAGATAATAGGCCACCAGGGTCCGGGAGGGACATGGGGGCCCAGCGGCAGGAAGACGTAAGCCTGCAGAGGGTGCTCCAAGGCTGGAAAAAGAGTTAATTCCCAGGATGCCAGCAAGAGGTGCCACAGGGCTGAGTCTTGCACCATTATACTGTGTTACTTACTAATGACTCCAAGGTGTTAAACCAGGCCTGGGTTAGGTGGCACAAGCGGAGACACGCTTCTGATACCTCTCCATTTATCAGTGATTAAAGGACAACATGGGGAACCCTCACCCCCGGTGGCCTGCATTAACCGGTTGGGCTGGTTCAAGAGTCAGGGAGATAAAGAACTTTGAGGTGGATAAAAGGGAACTTGTGAGGAACAGGGGGTGAGAGCCACAGGGCTGCAGGCTGCCCCCTCAGGCTCAGCGGGTGGGTGCCTGGGAGAAGCAGAGACTGTCTAAGCTCTGGGTCAGACAGAGCTGCAGATAGACTCTTTGTTGTATTAAAAGCTCTTTGTGTATTATGCTGTGTTCACACTGCTAAGACTGAACAATGCTTTGGTTTGAAAAGGCTGCCGGTGGCACTGAATTCATTACTAGTCCTAGCTCCCAGATGGAAGAGCTGCAGGGACTGAATCCACTTGGATCTGCTGAGCAAGCCTGGCTGGTACACAGGGGCTGCAGCCCAGCACCCTATCGGGAGAAGTGCAGCTTTCTTCCTGTGGGAAGTAAAGGCTTGAGGCCTAAACCCTGGAGGTGGGGAGCTCTGAGAGAGGACTGACAGAGGAGCTGGAGATGCAGCAAACTCTGAAGTGGGATCAGACTCCCAGCTATAGTGCATGTAGAGCAGTTCTCAACCTATTTACCATTGTGGGCCGCATCCAGTACTGTTAGTATGGTCCTGATGACGTAACATGGGCCTCAGCTCTGTGCTGATTGGTCCACAAGTGGCCTACAGGTTGAGAACCACTGAGTAGCCTTAGCATAGTTTTCCGTTACTGCCAATGTGTAAAATTAAAGAGTGTGTGAGAGCGAGAGCTGGTACCCTATAGACTGTGGTTGTCATGCCAGACTGGTGTACATTTGTTAGCATTACACGGTTCGCTTTCTCCTGGGGGAGGTGTAATGATAAGCAGAACACAAAGCAGCATCCTCTCAGAGCCATGCCAAAGCTCCCCTAGGGGTGGCACTGTTACCTCACTTGTGGATTCACATGCTGGCTATGAAAAGAGGACCCAAATCTGGCAGTCTCACCAACACAACCAGGCCCTCCCCTCGGCACTAGGGTCAGTCAGGCGCATTGAGCGTTCACTGGACCGGGTGTTCCAGTCCAAGTCCCACAGCATCCCCTCTTGTGCGAAGTCTCCACAATAGCATCTGAGACCTGAAGTTGCTTCCAACCCAGCATTTCTTTTATGGCGGATACACTGTAGTCCTGTGCAATAAGGGCACCCTCAAGAGAACACGCTGCAACAGTTCAGGGAGTTACTAACTCCCCCAAAATCAAGGAGAGTGCGAAAAAAGAAAAGAAATGTTAAATTCTTTGGTCGCTAGATGGTGCTGCTGCTATGTGACATGGAGCTTCAGAAAGGTCCTAATGTGGCTCAGTGGGAAGGGCACCATTTGTTTATGGCGTTTGCACTGACATTTTAATTGCAGGACTGGGAAAGCTTGTCTGTAAAAAAGCTCAGTGCTTTTCTGTTTTCTGTTTTGATTCATTCCTCTCCAGCGCCAGATCTTCAAAACACCATGTATCTCCCACAATCATACACACACTCACACAGCCTCATGGCAATAGTCAGCATTGCAAAACCTCCCTATAAATGTCTACTCATGATAGCGGGCTGCTAAGGAGCACTGAGAGTCTTAATGCTCCAGATCTGAAAAGGCTTGAGGTGTGTATTTACTGATAAAGAGAACTGTCTGCCTTTTGAGTCAAATCACCCCCCAGCTCATGTTCATGTTTAACATTAATTTTATTATTATTTATAGCAACTGAATACTCTGCACTGAGGCAGAAGGAAAAGATGCAAACATTAGACATCAGTCAGGCATATCTGAAATATTATCCATATGTCCAGGAAAGAATTCCTGAATAGATTGACCTTGCCAGCAGTAGCAAACCCTCTGTTGCAGGCTCTGACAGATGCAGTATGGCTCAGCAGCATGTTTTCAAGCTCAGATAAAGCACCTCACAGAGCTATTGGCTGGAAAATACAGCAGTGAATTGTAATCATGAGTCGTACGCTCAGTGATAATGATGACATGGGCCAGATTTCACTGGGGTTACACTGGTGTAAATGAGAACAGAATTGGCCCAATGTCTCCTAATCAGCTCATAGCGTCACTTCATAGCAAAGGCTTTGGGGCCATCATGACCCAAGAACTCCTCAATGCCAACTTACAAGAGGGTTAAAAGAAGTCTGGACAGTGTAGTTCAGCAAAGAATGTCCTGTGAGGGGTTAACTGGAAGCCAGGATCACTCAGGCCATTGTTACTACTGAGCAAGGGATGTACAGATACTGTGCAGGGAGCTGCGTGCACACTGGAAATGTATCCTTGGAGTCTGTATGACAGCAGAAGTGAAGAAACAGGTTTCCTGTCACACAAAAGGTGTTTATTCACCTGTCTCTCTATTGAGATGTAAATTAAGTGTCTCATTCACAATGGGTCTCCCATCACCCATCTAAACTGAATGCAGAGGAAGGATTGTAAGACTCAGCAAGGTATTAACAGGTATAGAGACACAGTGGGGGATGAGAACATCATCTTGAGATGCACGTCAAAGGTTTGCTAGACTATATTTGGGGAACAGAGAAGACACCCTGCACCTAGGAAGTAAACAGGCAGTGTGTTTACGTTAATGAAAACAGGATCGCAACCAGCCTTGGCTGAAGACACTGCAAAAGGCTTTGCACGAGATAAACTTCATTAGACAGGAGGTTAACCTAATAGTTAAGTTTAGGTATGTCTTCACTACCAACGTGGCTGTGTAGTCAGAACAGCAGCTGTAAAAAAACTATCCGTTCGAGGGGAGTAGCTACCAGCACTGGGAGCATGGCTGAATCTTGCATCGCTCGGGGGTGTATTTTTTCCCACACCCCGAGTGAGAAAGTTTCAGCACTGTAAAGTGGCAGTGGAGACAAGGCCTTAGGCTCTAGAAGGCATGTTATGTAACCCTTATGTTTCCATGATCCTTACTCACTATCTCTTGAATTGTGACTCTTTGATAATAAACGTATTGTTGTTTTTACTATAACTATATCTCAGTGCTGTGGCATTAAGCAATGTGCTGATCCTGAATTGAATCAGGCAAGCTGGTCAGGGGCACAATTTCAGATTTTGGTGGAGGGGAGCATCTTTAACCATGAAAACACCTTAGGCACCTGAAAACGCCATTTGGAACACTTCAGCAGTGTCCTTTTGATATGTGAGAACATACACTAGTTTTTGCAAGTTTTCCATATTAAAGGAAAACAAGACAGAAAATATGGTTGAAGACTTGATTGAATAGCTGTATGTCTAACTAAGCCTATTTATCCACGTCTTCAGCCAGATTGTTTGTTTCAAAATACATACCAGATAATCAGTAATCAAGCCCAGTGATAAAGCATACCAATTTAAGCCCACTCCTCCAGACTGATGGATGCAGGCAAGCCTCTGCACATGTGTGGTGCACCCCATCCACTTGTATTAGCTTGTATCATTAGGGCCTTATAACCATGCTTGAATTAGCATCTGTTGTGCCACTGGCCCTGAGAAGAGTATGGTCGAGTGTTGGAACACTTGACTGGGAATTCTTGGGTCCATTTCTGTCTCCATAACTCACTCACTAAGTGAACCTGGGAAACTAATTTAGCCTTTCTATACTTTGATGTCCCCCTCTGCAAAATGGGAATAAACAATAAATCTCTATCTCGCAGATTAATAAAGATTCAATTAGGATAGTGAAACTTCATTAATTATTGTGCTTTGAGATCTTCTTATGATGCTATGGAAGCACCGCATACCTAGAACTAGCCAGGCATTTTTCAATGAAACACTGTTGTCAGAACGTGCCGATGGATGAATCCAAAACTTTTCACAGGAACTTGCCAGTTTCAACAGACGTTCATCAGCAAGGGTTTCTCAGGTCCAGGATGGAATTTCTGGGCAAGGAGAGAGACCCAGCCCATCAAATAGGCTGGTGGCTAGAGTACTGGTTCAGCCCAGGGGCTCGAGCCTGAGTCTCCCGCAAGTGCTCTAACCATGGGACTATTAGCTATTCTGGGGTGGGTGCCTCCCTCCCCCCATCCCACTTGGGTTCTGCAAGAAATTTCAAAATGCCTATTTGGCCCCAAGAGGAAATGCTCTGAAATCTTGAAGTTTTGCAGGATGGGAAAAACCTCTTCCCACCCAGCCCTACCTATAACTTCCAGAGTAATTCCTGTCTGTGGTGCATACATGAAGCTTTACTGAAGCAGAGTGGGTTCACTGACTAATGTGCTAGCCCAAAGCCCCCCTCCCAGGGGGTTGTTGGCATGGCTTACACCACACCGGGGTAGAACACACCAAGAAAACCAAACCAAGCCAGCATTTGAACACAGCCCCTGCCATTCAAGCAGGCAGCAAACCCCAGTGTCCTGTAGATGACAGATGCAGGGAGGGAACACTCCAGAGCTGGTTATTTCTGGGGTGGAGAAGGCACAGAACTCTTCCAAGAAAGGCTTGTCACCTGGACTGGTGACTCATGGGAAAGTCCCCTCCCCCATTCATCAGCCTCCTACCCACTATCCTGGGCACAAGCAACAGTTAAACTGATCCACTTCTGCATGGAGAGAGGAAAGGGGCAGTTATTCAGAGCTCCCCTTTCCAGGCAGCTACCCCAGGAAGTTGGACTGGGGCTACTAATCTCCCTTATCTGTCAGCATGGTGGGGATGGGTAGAGGGCATCTGCTGGAAGGGCAGGGCATGGTCAGTGGGTCACTCTCCCGACAAGCGGCAGGAGCCAATGGTAGCAAAGAGACAGTGGTCAGAGAAACAGCAGTAGATGGGAGCCAGTTGCAGAGGCAGCAGTGGAGGTGTTGCTTGGTACCCTACCCCCCTTGGTGAGAGGTGAATCCCGTGAATGCCCCTCTGAACGCTGACCAAGGATAGCCAGTTGTGAGTGGGTGCAGCAGGGAGAGCAGGAATGATGTGTTAAAGGGACTGCCAGGTGGGAAACTAAGGCAAAGGACACTGTGGAGTCTACTTCGCTTATGGTAACATGCTTTTGAATGTGGTTGTGGTGTTTTCCCAAATTAATGCTGGGTTCTCTCTCACCTCTAATAAAAGTTTTCTATTGCCATACACAGACTTTGTGCTTGTGAGAGGGGAAGTGTTGGCTCTGACGGGCGCTCAGGGGCAGTGTTACCTTTTCCCAGGTTACTGGGTGGGGGCTCAAGTCTGTTCTGTGTTTTATTGTTAAGAGGAACTGCTGGATATTGAACCTGGCCCTTGTTGCTGCCAACTCTACTTGCCAGATGGGTTATACTTATAACCAGCCAATAGCATTCCCCTATAGTATTCTTACAAAATTATGACTGGGTCATAGGCTGACACAGTGCACTGCCTGAGTAGCCGTCTTTCTCCAGTAGCTGGGGCATGAAGAGTGATGGTACCTTAAAACAAGAGGCTTATTCTGGAGGCTAACTGAGGGCTTGTTTGGCCTGTGGAGTCTCAGCTACTGGTGATAATGTGACAGAAGGGAACAGCTCCGCTTGGCTGTCAGACTCAGGCTGACAGTTACAACAGCAAATGGATCCCATTCCAGGGAATACACAGCCCAGGGCTTGGTTTCACCCATTTTCTAGCAACAAAAGCCAGGCCATGTCAGGCTGGGTCATAGCTCTGAACATGGCAGGAAAGCGGTCAAGCACCAGGGCAGTAGACAGGAAGTCTGGGAAGGTGGAGAGGCTGGGGGAATTCGGAGGGGTTTGGTGGCAGGTGTGGAGACTGTGTGCAGCAAGTACAGGAATCCCAAGCTAGTTCTTCCCTGCGTTGCCTGCCTTTCTGCTCGGAGCCCTGGAGCACCTCTCACAGGCCACTGGAGGAAGGCCAAGCCAAGCTGGAACTCAAAGCAGGGGTTCTCCAGTGCAGTTTCTGATCATGGCTCTCAGCTCTATGGAGGATGAGGAATCTGGTAGCAATGACCATTACACTTGGTCCCTAATGGGTTTTGCTGTTTAATCACCAACTACTTTCCCTAGGCCATGGCTGGAACCAGTATTGTTATGTTGCCCACATGCTTTTCAACAACTTTTAATTTAGTTGAGTAAACACGGCAGCCCTGTAAGCAGCATGGGGCCAGGCCTTGTCTCCAGTGCACTGTTTTCAAACAGATGTTTAGAAATAGCCAAACATCTGGCTTAGGTTTTAGTCCCAAATCAGTAGTGTTTGAGCCATACCTGTGCCCCTGACCAAGTGTCCCACTGCCAGGGTGAGCGAAAGCCCCCCCTGCCCCTCCCCCCGCAGATTATTATTCACTGGAGCACATACGTTATGAGATCATGTATCAGACATTCTCATCAAATGGGAACAAATCCATGCAATTCCCATGAAACTTCTCTCTATTTGAATATGTAATATAGTGCTGGGATATTAACCTAAAAGCAGATTAATAGGCAACTCACCTAGTCTGAATGATGAAATGAGTGCAAATAATATCCCTTCTCTGCAACTGGAATTTTTCATATGATCCTGCTTGTGTTTTCAATACCTTACTGCTTGGAATTCTTGTGCCATGACCCTGGGCAAAGGGCAGGAACTGAACATGAGCCTCTTCACTCCCAGACACTGACTAAGGATTACAATGTGTAGAGAGAGCAAGAAGCCTTGGGGCCAGGTCAGAAACTGCAGCACTATAGTGTCTAAAGTAGAGCTGCCTGGAGACGGAAGGGACGGGCAAGCATAAAGATCCTGCACCTGGGCTATTACCTTCAGTTATGGGCCCTTCCATACACAAATGGTGCAATCTCAGTGGAATTCAAAGGTGGGAAACAAAAATGATTAATAATCCCAAGATACTGATTGATGAGGGGAGATTAAACATCCACAGCAGCTGTGCTAATGCCTTTAGTTCCTGACCCCTGCTGCTCCATCCAGCTCTCCCCACCCACTCCTCCCTTGCTCCACTTCTCCAGGACACTCCTTGTCCTGCTTTGAACAGGGGGTTGGACTAGATGACCTCCTGAGGTCCTGATATTCTCTGATTCTCTGACTGGAGCATGGAGTTGGTCTATGGAATTTTGGGGTAAGGGTCTATTTTGGCTGGAAAGACTTCTATGGCAGCATTTAAAAATATTATCTGATATAATTAATCTAGGAATGGCAATACCAAGGATGTTATTGGACTGCCCGGGCCCCCGATTCCTAGACCGTTAGAGCCCAAGGCCAAATGGGCAGCTGTTCCATGGACGCTCAAAGCCATGTGGGGTGCTGTTCTCTTGAATCTCAGAGCTCAGAGTTGTGTGGGGTGATTCTAGACGGCCACAGAGTCTAGGGCAGTATGGGGTGCTTCTCAGACCACCAGACCCCAGGGCTGCGTGGAATCCTCCCCAGGCCCTCAGAATCTGATTTTGTGATATGCTGCGGAGTAGAGACGGGGAGTTGATGGCAGGTGAGAAAACGAGCTGGTGAGCTCCCCCTGAGATTCCAAGTCATTGCAACCCTGAGGAATAAAATGAGTGATCTGAGGTTTCCATGTGAAAACACAGAGCCCAGAATCTCTCACTCACCCTGCCCACTCATTACACACACATACGCACACACACACACACTCACATGCCAATGTCACTCATTTTACACACACACACACGCGCCCACATGCCAGGCCAGGCAGCTGCACACATATCACAATTCTCTTTGGAAGCTCCGAACAAGAGCCTGTGATTGTAGCTTAATCATCGCTATGCAGCACAGAAACCAACTACCCGCCATCCCCTCCCCACAAAAGAAAAGATTTTGTGCACCCAAAACCATTACAAAGTGCTGCATGCGGTATTACAGTAGAACCTCAGAGTTACGTACACCTTGGGAATGGAGAGCGCTCATAATTCTGAAATATTCGTTACTCTGAACAAAACATTATGGTTGTTCTTTCCTAAGTTTACAGCTGAACATTGACTTAATACAGCTTTTAGACTTTACTATGCAGAATTAAAAAGCTGCTTTTAACCATCTTAATTTAAATGAAACAACCACAGAAATCATTTCCTTACCTTGTCAAATCTGTTTTTAAACTTTCCCTTTTTTTTTTTTTTTAGCAGTTTACGTTTAACACAATACTGCACTGTATTTGCTTTTGTTTGTCTCTGCTGCCTGGTTGTGTGTACTTCCGGTTCCAAATGAGGGGTGTGGTTGACCGGTCAGTGCGTAACTCTGGGGTTCATAACTCTGAGGCTCTACTGCACATCTCACTGCGTGGTTCCCAGCCATAGGGTCCGTAGCAGGGCCCACGGTTTTTCATGGGCAGTTGACAATCCCTTCTGCGCAGCGCTTTCTGTAGGTAGCGTGGTCACTCAGTAAACACTAGGCTCTGTGAGCACTTTGGAGTCAGGAGCAGTCCGTCTACATGGGAATCAAAGACCCACAGCATGGCTGCGGCTGGTCCAGGTCAACTGACTTGGGTGCAGGGGGCTCAGCCAGTGAGGCTACAACTTGCTGTGTAGACATTCAGCCTCAGGCTGGAGCCCAAGCCCTGGGACCCTTCCCCTTCCCAGAACTTGCGCTCCAGCCTGAGCCTGAACATCTACACAGCAGTTCACCGACCCACAGCCCAAGCCCTGTGAGCCTGGATCAGCTGACCCAGCCAGCCGTGGGTGTTTGTTTGCCATGTAGATGTCCCCTAAGAGACCCTAATTGGGCTGGAGCTTGGGCTCGAAACCCTGGGCTTGGGCTCAGAACCTCTGAAGCCAGAGCTCCGCCCGAGCCACACCGTCATAGCACTGTCTACACAGCTGTTTGGAGAGCACTGGCGTGAGCCTGAGTCAGCTGACCAGGACTGGGAGGTTTGGTGCATGGGCTGTGTAGACATGCATCCCTTAGCCATCAGCCCATACTTCCACCAGACATGTTCTGGAGGATCACTGGGTTTCACCTTTTGGTGTTTGTGCTGCTGCTGTATTTCCAGGTGCCATGGGGAGTAGGGTGGCATTGCAGGGATACAGGAGAATGGCTATTGCTTGAGGCATTTCTGGCTGGACCAAAGCAGGAAATACCAGGAGTCTCCCAAGAGAGCCTCCGGTCATGAGATTTCCAGCCCCTGAGCCCCATGCTGGAGAGATAAAAGGTGAAGAGACACTTCTGGGGGCTTATCCAACCCAAATCAGTGAGATTCACCTCTACTGATAAAGAACCCACAGCTCCCAATTTCCCTTCCCCCTGGTGGGGCTCTGTTACGAGAGGCAAGACCTTCTGTTGTTCTGGGTGCTGATGCAGTCAGTTCATTCAGCTTGCTCACAGTGGAGGCATCTGCCACTCTGGAGCCAGCCCTTGCTGTGGAAACTGTGAAATTAATTCAGTAGCTGCATGCACATCTGGCAGAGGGGGCTGGGGCAGCGTGGCTGTGGGGTGCCAGTGGGACACTATATCAGCCCCTAGGACAGGATGGATCATCTGGTGGCTGTAAATCTGCTTGAAAAAGCCTGTGAAGCTGTATGCACTGATATATGTTAGGCTGCACAGCTCTGGTACGTGAGAAAGCTGCTATAGCAGAGGCCTCCTCTCCCACCTCCCCTCTGCTCTCCATACCGACCAGCTCCTCATAGCCTTGCTCCTTAATTGAAACCGTACTTTAATTCTGCTCCTATAAATATTAATAGAGTTCTTTAGATCCCCCAAGCTGGGATCACGTGGTGTGTGGTACCCAGCGCAATCATGTTTTATTGGTCCTTCCATATGGAACAGGAAACGTGCACAAAGGGGGAAACTCTGCGAATGGGAGGAGATTTACTCTAGACTCAAGTCTGCAGAAGAATGACTGGGAACTTGCAGCCTGAATTGCCAGCCGCAGGGGTGACATTCTTGACCCTCCGGCACTCAGACAGCACTGTATTGCATCTTATTTTTTAAGTGTAAATTGTGGCCATTGCTGGTGCTGCTTTTCTTACTCCTATGCCAGAGAAGCATCTACCGTTATCTGCAAAGACGTCCACTTTTTACAGAGGCCCTACAACAGCTAAGGCTATTGGCTTCATATTTCCTCATTCTTCCCATCCCTGGAGGATTAATACACAGACAGCAGGGACAGTTCAAAAAACTCTCTACGCAGCTTCACTGAACTGTCACTCACTGAAACAGAAGGTTGGACCCAGACTCATGAGATGGCCAGCACACTTTGGCCAGCACAGCAGCAGAGATCTGTCCTAAATTCTCCCCCCTCTTTTCCAGTGACTCATAATTTTTCCCAGATAAATTTCTTTGGGGCTGAAATGATTCACACTTGGCTTAAGCCCAATAGGAACTGTTTCTAGAAAATCTGTGTAGAATCAGTTGAGTAGTTTTGTCCTTTCTTTTTCAACAGAGGAAAAAGGCACTACATTTCCCTCTTGGTTCTGGTCAGACTTGTTCTCACAAACCAAGTTCACAAAAATGACTCAAGCAGCGCTAGAAACAAATCTGGCTCTCACTGACACTTAAAAGGTGAGTGGCAAAGGAGTGGGGGATTAGTTCATGCTCTTTCCCCTCTTTTGCTTCTCTAGGACAGAGAAGGGCAGGAAGGTTTGTCTTTAACAAAACCCAGAGAGAAGGAAAGAGGGGCAGAGAAGAGGTTCTGCTCTTTTCTACAACAGAAATTCAGGTCTCGTCCACCTTGGAGCACTCTGTGGATTATGGCATTGCAAGAGCCAAAAGGCTCTAACAAAATTCTCTTTGTCTTTGTTAACACCAATCTAACCAAAGAACGGTTTGGAGAAAGGATGTCTTTGTTAAAGAGTCAAATATACATCCATGCAGTGTGAGGTGGGGCTCCCAATACACATGTTCCACAACCTCCAAAAAATCCAAGGTCCATCAAGGCTCACATTCAGAGGATAGCTTGTGGCACCTGCTCCCCTGAAAACAGCAGCCATCTTTGTCAGGAGAAGCCTCATTTCACATACCAAAAGTTTAGTGAAATGGTGGCCAGCTTCCTTGAGGGTAATCTGTGACTTTGCAGATGGTGGCCATCTTAACTAGTGGCATTGCTCCCCTCCACTAGCGAGACTCTGGCCATCTTTCCTGAGCGCTTGAGTAGCTTCAGTTCCACTACGGAACTTCACTTCCATTGTAAATTAGGGGAAATAGTGGCTGTTTAGACTATGTGCTGCTCATTTGAGAGTTCGACATTTCAGGGGAAAGAATGCAAAATCTCTCTGTCACCTGCATGTAATATAGCCTAGTCAAACTCATGCTGATAAAGCCTTTATACCACTCCACAACAACATGAATTCCCTCTATATAATCTTAGAGTATAAACTCCTAGTCCAGGAATGTGCCTGCAGGTGCAGAACCTGGTACCCCATTGGCGCTGCCTAAATGCTAGATAGTATGAACTATAAGATGACAGACACAGAGGTTAGACCATATATCCAGCACTGCCAAACCCTGGACCCCCCTCAGAAGTTTCTTGGGCTGTCGAATCGTTTTAGCTACCTCTGATTTACATGGTTTCCTGGTAAGTCTTCACGCTCCGCACCAATTGGTACGATTTCATCCTCAGCAGGGTTGGATTTTCTGACTAACAGAAATGTGAGCATCTGGTTAAAGCATTGACGTCCCCTCTGTGCTTCCCTTTTATGAGCAATTTTATAGCTTCTGTATAATCCATTAGGTTACAAGCAGCCCTTTGATCCTTGTTTTCCCCTCACCTTCTGTTTCTGGTTGATTTTGTCCCTTGCTGGCCACCTCATCTCGGCCGTTCACGCCATTCACTTCACTTAGAGATGTTTCTTTTGGGCTCCCTAGACTGGATTTTCAGCATTGCTAACAGCTACTTCCATCACTCCAGCTAAAGCCATTGCTGTGCCAGGGGCCTATGATGCCATGTGTTCCATTAAACACACTCCCCGATCCAGGAGCCCGCAGAGCTGGCTGGGAGGGAATCCCATGCGACCAGCCTAGCCTGGAACATCCTCAGAGCCTGGGTGGATGGAAAGAAACCACTTGGAATGTGGAGTGCAGCCTTCCTCCTGCAGCTGCAGGTGGATCTATGGAGACACCAGCTGGCGGCTGCCCAGATAAGACTCAGTTGTGATAGGCCTCCTGGTGCCCAGGCACACTGGCAGAGGAAGGCAGGGCTGGAAACTATCCATCTCAGCACCCTTGAGCAAGAGCCAGCCATGTGCTGGTGTGGGAGGTGCGGGAGGGTGAGGGTGATGACACTGAGATGGCTGCACTAATGGGTGCAGCATCTGTACCTACTGCACAGGAATAGCAGGGGAAGGAGTGCTTTCCAGCAGCCAGGAGGCATTATGAAACTTCCCAATTCCAAAAATGATTCCCAATGCCTCATGTTCGATTTGGGCATAGTTAGTTTCTGCTTTGTTTAGAGTGTGTGAAGCAAAAGCAATAGGTCTCTCTTCTCCCAAAGGCATAATGTGTGACACAACTGCTCCCACTCCATAAGGGGATGCATCACAGACCAACTGTAGGGGTAAGGATGGATCAAAGTGCGTCAGAACTTCAGAATTTAACAATGCAGCCTTAGCGTTGTTAAATGCAACATCACAGGCTTCAGTCCACCTCCAGGCCTTGTTCTGCCCAAGGAGTTTGTGAAGTGGTTTTGGCAGTGTGACTAACTGTGATATGAACTTTCCATAATAGTTCAATAGCCCTAGAAACAAACAAAGCTGGCTAACATTTTGAGGAGTAAGAGCCTTCATAATAGCCTTAACTTTTGCAGGGGCCTTACAAAGCCCTGTAGCATCAATGATGCATCCCAAATATTCAACAGAGGGCTTGAAGAATTCACACTTGTCTTTGCGGACTCCTAGGCCACACTCTTCCAGTCTTTGTAGGTTAGCATCTAAATTCTTTACGTAATCTTCCTCATTCCTTCCAGTGACCAGGATGTCATCCACATAGCACTGGACTCCTGGCAAGCCACACACGATTTGGTCCATAGCCCTCTGGAATAGGACGGAAGCAGATGTTATTCCGAAGGGTAGGCGATAGTATCGATAAAGCCCCTTATGAGTCACAATAGTCAACAACTCTTGAGACTTTTCATCAACGTGCATCTATAAATATGCTTGACTCAGATCAATCTTATTGAACTTTTGTTCCCCAGCCAGGCCTGTGAAGAGGTCATTGATTCAGGGAAGCGGCTATTATGCTGCACACAGCACTGGGTTGAAAGTGACTTTAAAATCACCGCAAATCCGGACGTAGCCATCTTTCTTCACTATTGGAACAATAGTTGTTGCCTATGGGCTATGGGTAACTGGTATTAAGACTCCATTTGTGACCAGGCACTCCAGGTCCACTTCAACCTTTGGCCTGATGGCATATGGCACAGTTCAGGCTTTCAGATATTTTGGTGGACTGTCAGGTTTAATGTTCAATGTCACAGTGATTCCCTTCATACTTCCTAGCTTAGATCTGATAACGCTGCCACCAGCCAAAATATAGTGTTTGGCATACTTTCTGTTCCCCCAAAACCTTCCCTGGGGAACCCAAGACCCAAACCCCTTGGGTCTTAAAACAAGGAGAAATAAACCATCCCTCGCCTGTTCCCCTCCCGATTCCCTCCTGGTACCCTGAGAGCTACACTGAGTTCCAAACTCCTTGGATTCTTTAAACTGAGAGGGAATTAACCTTCCCCTCCCCGTTCCCCACACAGTCCGGTGAGTCGAGATCAATCTTCTTCGGAGCATAAAACGGGAACAGCATCAGGTTCTTTAAAAAAAGGAGCTTTAATTAAGAAAGAAAAAGGCAAAAATAGCGTCTGAAAGGTTATGGCGTAAAATTTTAAGGGTATTGCAGATTCATATTGACGGATTAACCCCTTAGCTGAGATGAGCCAAATGACAGGGGCAACAGGGATAAAAGCTGAAGCAAAAAACACATTTACAAGTTAAGAAAACAAACATAAAACTAATCCGCCTTTTCTAGCTAGTACTTACTATTTTGAAACATGAGAGACTGATTCAGAAAGATTGGAGAAAAACCTGGGTGCACGTCTGGTCCCTCTGAGCCCCTAGAGCGAACAACCCCCAAAACAAAAAGCACAAACAAAGATTTCCCTCCACCGAGATTTGAAAGTATCTTGTCCCCCAATTGGTCCTCTGGTCAGGTGTCAGCCAGGTTCACTGAGCTTCTTAACCCTTGGTAAAAGAAACATTAACCCTTAACCATCTGTTTATGACACCATGGTTTTAGTTTCAGTTTGCACAGTCAGTGCCAACAAGCCAGTTCTCATCCCATTCCAGCAGCAAAAAAGGTTTGTTTGTTTTTTGGTAACTTAACTTCTACTTCCTTCTGTTGCTGGGCAGCACAGAGATCCCATCCTCATCGCCACGTTGTGATATCCTTGGGGGCAACAGTTTTAGGAAGAAATCACTGGAGACACAGAGAGCTTTAGAACTTGAAAGCAGTCATTTATTGACGCTTACTGAACTAACCAAAAACCAACCCAAACTAGCTGGGCTATCCCCTAATAATCTAACTCAGTTGCCATAATAATGCAAGATTCTATTACCACAACAACCAAATACACAACATAAATGATCATAATGGCCCATCCCGGCCTTAATCTATAAAACCCCCACTATTCTTCCACCTGCCTTCAGACAGAGGGAAGATGGGAATGGTCCCAAGATGTCCCTTGTGAAACCCACTCCACTCCCTAGGCAGGTGTTCTGTGGAGAAGGAGGCCCAATGGCCTTGTGTTTTCAGGACATAATGCCCTATGCTGTTATTTCACGGGATCCTCAGGGAGCCCACTGGGACAGGGGAGCCTGTCAACTTGCCATCGTCTCCCACTGCTCTGGCTCTTTACAAGTGAAAAGGCACCTTGGATCTCACACCCAGAGATTACAAATCCCCTGATCTCACATGACCCTCCCTCCTCTCATCCCAAGGGAGCAGCACGAAACTCTGGAACTGTCTCAGCCAAGCTATGGCTGGGCTGCCTGGGAATTCTAGACAAGAATTAAATAAAGCAAAGCTAATCCCCAGTGGCCTGTGAGGGGTTTTGGCTGAAGAGCCACCACTAAGCAGCTGACACTCGGGGGTCTGATCCAAGAACGGTAAATGGAAGGACACCCATTCACTGCAATGGGCTTTGGATCAGGTCCTAAGTCCTCATCCCTCCTGGCATTCCAATGTCGGAGCACAGCAGGGACCTGGTCAAACCACAGTCTGAGTAAGAGGAAGCAATGCTGGCTGGCGAGGGGAGCTGTGCCCAGCTCTTGGGGTGAAAGTGGTGTGCAGTGTATTCATGTCTGCCCCTGCACCCTCAGAAACTGAATCCATCCCCTAGGACATCCAACTCACTCTCTCTGGGACTGAGCATGGTCACACAGCAACCCCAGCCAGGACCGGCTCCAGGCACCAGCGCAGCAAGCAGGTGCTTGGGGCGGCCAATGGAAAGGGGTGGCATGTCAGGCTCTTCGGCGGCAATTCAGTAGCAGGTCCCTCAGTCCCTCTCAGAGGGAAGGACCTCCCACCGAATTGTCGCCAAAGAATGAAGCGGTGTGGTAGAGCTGCCGCCAAAGTGCTGCCAATTGCAGCTT
This sequence comes from Chelonoidis abingdonii, assembly GCF_003597395.2. Lineage (NCBI taxonomy): Eukaryota > Metazoa > Chordata > Testudines > Testudinidae > Chelonoidis > Chelonoidis abingdonii. The sequence goes on along the minus strand of NC_133786.1, from coordinate 2,288,230 downwards.
TTTTTTTTTTCTCACCGCTTGGGGTGGCGGAAACACTGGAGCCAGCCCTGACCCCAGCCAATTCAGAACCTTTCAGACAGAGCAGGCAGGTATGCACTCCTCATGCAAGCGTGTTACCTTTGGCTCTGGTAACCAGACCAACCTCAGATGCTATTCAAGGTCCTAAGGCCCTGAATGGACCTAGCTATCAGTGACCACCTCACACCACACATGCCACTGTCACGCTTAAGTGTGGCAGATTCACTTCAGCAGATGGTCCATAGGGTCAAAGTCGTGGGGCCCAGGCAGCTCTTTTCAGGTGAAGGCACATGGCTGTGGACTTCATTCCCCCTCCCCCCCAAAATCTGGCCTTATCACCATCGGGGCACTATGCAAGAACCAGCTCTTCGTGTGGGGCTTTGCCTAGCAGAGCTTCGCAGGCTTCCCATCAATATCCTCAGGATGGCCACTGTTTGGCTGCTCCCTATCTAAGTGATGAACATGGAGCTGCAGGAGAAGAGCAGAGAACAAGGCTCTGGCTACAGGGCTTTGGTGTAAGGTGTGCAGGTACCAACGATGGTAAAAGCAGTCACAGCCAGCGACTGGGGGCATCAGGACTTATGGATTCAATGCCTACCTCTGTAAAGCACTTAAAGTTCCACAGCTGAAAGTCACCCATTAGTATCAGATCTATGGAAATACCAGCAGTGACATTTGAAATTCTGGAGAGCTGAGGCTGTTACATTTTCATGAAAGTGGGTTGATTTAGAGACAAGCCTGAAAAAGTTGTGACAAAAAATCACAGCTCACGTTAATTATTGTTACATGGGTGTGCTGCATAAATCTCATCCAGTCATGCTCAGTCACAAAAATGGGCATAGGATTAATAAATGAAATAGGGACAAATATTTAAAAAAACCCTAAAAACTGCACGTGCACACACACACACACACACACACGAAAGCCTCAATATCAGGTATATCCATCAGGGGCCTGTGGAAATCAGTCATGTGCACCGGGGGCATATAGACATGAAACCATGTCTTTCAGGTCTGCAAGTCATCTGCCAGGTTTTTATTGTTTGGCAGCAAGTTGTGTGTGATCCCAGTGGAGACACTGTGGAGACACATCAGGAGCAGAGCATATATCAGTGGAGACTAGATACCCCAGAAACTTTCCAAGTCCTTTTCCTTAGAGATTGGTGACATCTATAATGTAAGCCAGAAAATCAGACAGCCCCCCTTTAAGACGGACACTCAGATCAGTTTGGTATTTTGGGAGATACTGATCGGTCATTGAATTGAAGACAAATCAAACTGCCTTGTGACCTACATGGACCACTTTTCCTTGGCACCATTGTTCTAGCTGTTAAGAACATAAGAATGGCCATACTGGGTCAGTATCCTGTCTTCCGACACTGGCCAGTGCCAGATGCTTCAGAGGGAATAAACAGAACAGGGAAATTTATTGAATGACCCATTTCCTTTTGTCTAGTCCCATTTTTTGGCAGTCAGAGGTTTAGGGATATCCAGTGCATGGTTTTTGATCCTGACCATCTTGGCTAATAGCCATTGGAAGACATCTCCTCCATGAACTTAGCTAACTCTTTTTTGAACCCAGTTATACTTTTGGTTTTCACAACATTCTCTGGCAACGAGTTCTACAGGTTGACTGGGTGTCGTGTGAAGAAATACTTCCGTATGTTTGTTTTAAATCTGCTATCTATTATTTTCATCGGGTGGCCCCTGGTTCATGTGTTATCTGCAGGGGTAAATAACACTTCATTACTCCCTTTTGCCACACCATTTGTGATTTTATAGACCTCTGTCATATTCCCCCTTGGTCATCTCTTTTCCAAGCTGAACAGTCTCAATTTTTTAAATCTCTCATTATATGGAAGCTGTTCTATACCCCAGTCATTTTTGTTGCCCTTCTCTGTACCTTTTCCCAGTTCTAAAATATCTTTTTTGAGATGGGGCAACCACATCTGCACACAGTATTCAAGATGTGGGTGTACCATGGATTTATATAGTGGAATTATGATATTTTCTGTCTCCTTATCTATTCCTGTCCTAATGGTTCCTAACACTGTTCGCTTTTTTGACTGCTGCTGCACGCTGAGCAGATGTTTTCAGAGAACTATCCATGATGATATCACAATTTCTTTTCTGAGTGGTAACAGCTAATTCAGACCCCATCATTTTGTATGCATAGTACGGATTATGTTTTCCAGTGTGCATCACTTTGCAGATTTTTCATACTGGAGTGTCAGAAGGGCATCCCTGTGTTCAGGCAGTTCTTGAAGTCCAAGGGATCTAGATAGTCCCACCCATCAAGAACCGACTTTAGCACGATCAACAACAGATTTTGTCAACCAGTGTTTGAAGTAAGGAGCCCATATTAGGTGGAAGGGCTGCAGAGTCAAGGGCTTGCAGGCTTTACAGCTTGTGACGATGTCTTCACTACAAGCTAATCTTCATAAAGGAGTTTCTTTCTCTTTGAGAGTTGACAGTGGAGTGGCTTCTACTTTGAAATAAAGAGTAAAATCTTCCATAGTCTTTTTTCCAGATGCCCTGCTTTCCTTTCTCCTCCGTTCTCCAGGAGAATTACGGTAGCAATCCTTTCCACAGTTCCCAGCACGATTTCCATGTCACCTAGATGATGTATGGGATGATGATTCAGCTCTGCAGTCTGCGAGTACCATACCCCAGAGACCTTACCTTCCTTTGCTCTGATCCTTAATGCTCTGCACATCAAGCCTGGTTTCCTAAGCAGGATTTAGTGCTGCTTTCTGTGGTAACAAGCCGCGCACGGTTCACATTACTGGGCCTGCTGACAAAGAAAAGTTCTTACCCCTGCACAGCTGGGTGCCTCTGCTGCAAAGCACTCAAACAACCAGAAGTGGTCAGGGCTCTTGCTGCTGCTGAAGCAGGAGCCATACAAGATGAAGCTAAGATTCTCACCCACCTTCTCATGAGCTATGTTTTACAAACTAAGGTTGAGATGTGCAAAGCATTCTCGGGAATTTAGGGCCAACTTTTCAGACTGGCTCAGGGTCAAACTTTCCAGATCTCAGCATCACACCCAGGGCCAGATAGTCAAAAGAATTTAGCACCCAACGTGCAGAGCTCCTTGAAAATCTAATCTTAGTGCCTAAATCCCCTAGACTGCTGTGAAAAGCCCAAACTGACCTCTGAAACTTGTTAAAGGGACAGTCACTTTGCTAAATCTGAGGCCTGATCTACATTAGAAAGTTGACTCACCTATTTAGGCACAGCCTGACATGCATCCATATGTAATTTTGTCTCCTACCAATAAAACTCTCTGATTTTTCCAGCATAGTTATTCCCCTTTTTTATGTACCCATGCTGATATAAGCAAACCTCCAGCTGCAATCCCACAATGCAACATTCCCTTCCCAAACAATGTGTCAGGAAGCCCTTTTGAACTTCACTGCCCAGGTGTCACCGTGACCGGAAGTCCACCTTGCTTTTAAATGCCTAGCTCAGTATTCACAGCCACGTCCATTCCAAATACCTGCTACCTGTTTGTTGAAAGAGTGGCTCCTAGCTCCTGGCTTGTACTATGGCTTGGTCCTGATTGTAGGTGCTCACTGCCCTTACACTGTAGGAAAAGGGCTGTGTGCAAGCCCAACAACTGCTTTCCTGCAGGACCAAAGCTCTCTGCAGTGACTTGGCGAGGGTAGGGTGCACAGAGAGCACTCCCAGTGCCATGCAAGGGAAAGGAGCTGAGGAAGAGACTCCAGAAGGTGAAGCAGAACAATATGCATGCTAGGGTTCCCCTGGGTCAGCGCGCCGCTGCTGGCAGCCAGCCCAGGGGTTCCCCTGCGTCAGTGCACGCCTCTGGCAAGCAGCCCGGGGTTCCCCTGGGTCAGTGCAAGCCTCTGGCAAGCAGCCTGGGGTTCCCCTGGGTCAGCGCGCCGCTGCCGGCAGCCAGCCCAGGGGTTCAGGCTGCCGGCGGTGAGCTGACCCAGGGGAACCCCTGGGCTGCCTGCCAGCGGCTCAGACTCCCTCTCCCTCCCAGCGCAGCGGCCACTCCATCCCATGCGATTCTTCTAATTGCTGGTGGTGGCGCCAGTGGCTGGGCAGAGCTCCGCAGCTCTGCTTAGCGTACATGACATGAGCCTGGCGATGGGCACAACAGCAGGGCTTCTGGAGCAGAGGTGAGCTGGGGTGGGGAGGTGCCAGTCGGCTCCCTGGGCGGGGAGCTGCCGCAGGGCTTGTAGGGGGGCGGGACGCAAGGTGGCAGTTTCACCTAGGGTGCAAAACTTCCTTGCACCGGCCCTGGATACATAAGCCCCTGGGCTCTGGGATGCTATAACTCCAGCACGGTCTTTCACCTTCACAAAACTCAAGCTGGCTGGAGCCATAGGCTCTCTCCTGTATTAACAGCCCCTTTGTGTTGCTCTGGTGGCACAAAGGAGCTGGAAGCTAGCTGGATGTGGCCAGCTGAGAATTCCTGCAGCATGTACCCAGCCCCTGCATGACTCCCCCACAGCATAGGGATCAGGGAGGAAGCGGGGAGGAGCAAGGAGAAGGTATGGCCAGAGGATAGTATTCTTCAGCAAACCTCAGCTGGCCTGCAGTCCCTTGCTGGTAGGGTCACCAACAGTCCTGTATTAGAAGGGATATCCCTTATTTTTCGTCTCAGTATAACAAAATCAGGAGTTGCTGAGTGCTGCAAAAACGAGCAAGAAATGTCAGGAAAATGTCAGTGAGTACTGTATCATTATTGTTATTATTAATAATAATGATGATGATGATGATAATTTTGAGAGGAGGGGTTGGGTGAGGGGATAAGAAAACAACCCCTTATTTTTGAAATACAGTCTTGGAAGCCCTAGGTGCTGGCAAAGGTTTAAGAATGCCACTTTTGGGGAAAAGCCTGAGGACACTTGCTGTTGCATAAACATTTATGCAAATTAGTTCATTTGTATATTTGCAAATAATTTGGTGAGCTTGTCTGGATTCAGACTCACAATCTGTAGGAGACAGGCTTAGTAGCCCAATAGCAATGCCCTGACACTGCTAAGATCCAGTGAGTTATAACCAGGGATCCTAGAAATCTGTTTGCCATGGAAAAAATACAGAAAAACACAGAATTGGCATTTTTACAGAGAATTTTTAGTTTTTGCATTTTGTGAAAAAATAAAAACATATATTAACTATTAAATATATTTTACTGAAAGTACCAGTGTCACTTATTCAACACACACAACCTTCCCATCTTGTGGCTGATTTTTGAATGCACTTTAAATTTACAGTGGAACCCTGTTTATCTGATCTTATCCAGATCAGATAACAAAAAAATTGGGATAATCAGGAGAATTGGCAAAGCGCTTTCTACCCCTTATTTTAAGATGGCGGGGGCGGGGGGCCTGCTACCAGCCCCAGGCAGCTGGTCATTTGGTTAATACAGAGAGCCAGCTAATGGAGGTGCGGATAAATGGGATTCTACTGTATATCAATAAAACGTGTTCGACTGACACCTATACATATTGTGGCTAGGAAAACGAAAGTTCAGCATTTCATTTTCATCAAGGAAAAAGACAGATTTTTTATGTTTTTCTCTAGGAGCATTTTGGTTATTTTTAATCACAGAAAACTAGGATCCCTGGTGATAACTTAAGATGGAGTCTCCAAGACAGACAGATATTACATACACACCCCCACACAAATGCTGAAAAAAAAGTGTTCAAAAAATATTAAGGTTGCAAAGTCAAGTGCTCAACAGTTAGGAAATAGCAGAACGAAAGTTGCCCTTGTAACCTCTGTGAGTAGGCATTATGATGCACTCTTTTATGATAACATCATATACTATTTTTAATCCTACAGGGTGTGGACTTAGCATCTTAACATCCATAGCACCACCTTCAACTTCTCCAACAAAAGGAGAAACTGGGAGATGAGCTAGGCTGTTATCATCAGTGTGAACTAATCCTTAGTGGGGATCCAGCATACAATTCGTCAGCTGGTTATACACTTGCTTGTGAGATGCAGTGGAATATTGGCTATCAGCATTCCAGGGTTCTTGCCCTGTTTTTGGCAATGAGCTGTGGTCAAGTGATAGGAACAAAGCAATTAAGAGCTAAGCAATAGTCACTGTGGCACAGTGGTTAGAATTCAATGCTCCTGAAAAATTATTGTAATGAGTCCCACAATGGGGGTGGTTTTTTTTATCAGCCAGAACAGAATAAACATGAGCCCAGTGCTGATGTGACAAATGTGACATCTGGAGGAGTTTGGAACAACCACAGAAACCTTAAATAAGCTTTTCAATTGAGTGCATTACGAGGACATTTGTTAAACACTGAGCCTCCCCTTTTTACTATGTCAAAGAGCTCTTAGAATATTCACACTGCAAACCCATACTTTACAGAGCAAGGGCTCCATTTCACATGCTAATTGCTGGTTCACATTAGCCAATTGTTTCTAAGATAACATTTATGGGACACACACAGCGTGTTTGGAATATTTATCATGCCTCATAATATTCCTCCCTCCTGAGTTCCTATAGCTCCCACAGATTTTACTGGAGTTTAATATATATTTTCTATATGTAATACAAATCACTGGCCTTGACAACCAACCTTTTTATAACTTGTATGTCTTCCCAATAGTCCTATTTGTCTGGTGGAGACAAGGGAGAAAGCGTCACACATTTTTGCAGGCATCCTAATGCAAGAAATGGTATCAATATAATTTCAGCAAATTGTTACTAGAGTCCTTGGAAGGCTTCACATTCTGCACATCCTACAGCAGCTCTATTGCCTAAGGCCCTGCTCCTGCAAAGGCGCATGCCCCCATGGGGTCCTGGGGAGTTCGGCGAAGCTCCTCAGGAGCACGAGGATCAGTGTTGGCAGATGTCTGCAGGCCTGCTGCCCAGCACTGGATCTGCTACTTGAGTTTGAGTGGCAATCTCCAACTACCTGCTGCCTCAGCACCCACAAGAGAAAGCAACTCCATGAACAGAAGAACTCAGGGCCAGTCCTGGGCTGTGTCTGAGTGGTGTTCTGTGAAGCTTTGTGGTGGATAAGGGCAACAGCAGCCTCAAGAATCTTTTGTGCCTCCCCAGTCCTGGTGCAGATGTGCTGCAGGGCTGGTCCCTGGCATAGGCTGCTAACAGCCCTGAAGGGATGTTATGGCATCTGGGGTTGTCAGAGCACAAGGATACCATGACCTTACATCCTTCCCCCTTCCCATGCCCCCTATGCCAGGGGCAGGGAAGAAGCAGGCCTAAGTCACTGGAGGATTTCTCCTACCCAGCAGGGCGGCTTTAGGCCGATTCAGCCGATTCCTTGGAATCGGGCCCCCGCCTAAGAGGGCCCCGCGTCTTAAGTGCCTTTTAAATTTTTTTTACTTACCCTGGCTGCGGTCTGCTCCAGGGTCTTCCATGGCCCTGCTCCCCTGACCAAAAGCCGGAGGGAGCGCGGCTGCCCCACAGCCCCGCTCTCCCTGCTGGAGCCTCGGCTGGAGCGGAGCAAGCTGCCCTGCTCTCCCGGCCGGAGCCCCGGCCGAGGCGGGGCAAGCCGCCCCGCTGCCCCGCTCTCCCGGCTGGAGCCCCGGCCGGAGAAGGGCAAGCCCTACCCTGCAGCCTTGCTCTCCCGGCTGGAGCTCTGGGCCCTTTAAATAGCCCCCAAAGCCCTGGGATAGCAGGGAGCTCCAGGGGCTATTTAAAGGGCCGGGGCTCCAGCTGCCTCTGCCACACCATCCTTTAAATAGCCCCCCATGTATTCTCCAGGGCTCCAGTGGCAGGGACTCACACCTGTGAAACGGCGGTCATTAATAGCCAATCAACAGCATATATGATGCAATGTACATAATATATAATTTTATTATTCATATAGGTATGGAAAATAAATAATACATGAAAGAAATGAGAGGCTGTTTTTTCCACTTTTTTTTTTAAGTTATCCCTGCCAGGGCCCCGCGGAAAATGTTCAAATTGGGCCCCGCACTTCCTAAAGCCGGCCCTGCTACCCAGGAGAAGAAATGGCTTTTGATTCAGCCCTTTACTTGTCCTCAGGGCTGTGGTGTTCTTTGTTTGAGGAAATGAATGGGGGGGAAATTTCTCATCCAAACCACGGAAAGGCCACAAATCTATACTGTTTGCACATGTGCCCTCAGGACCATTTGTTACCTAAGAGTCACAGCATGGTTGGAACAAGCCAGAGAAACATCTCAGAAGCCTGTACATTATTGGAGTCTTGGATCACAGGATTATCCTCGCACAGGTGTAATGTTTTAGTCCCTGATCCTGCACTGAGAACTGTGAGTGAACACTTCGGCTACAACAGTTCTCTGTGCAGTTCTGCTGCCCTCAGGGTTCTCAGTGCAGAATCGAGGCCCCATCCATTTCTTCGTTACCTGAATTTCTAACATAAGGATAAGCAGGGGAAGCCCTGTTTCTGTTGGGAGAAGAGGGAGATCTTCGCACCTTCCAGTTATTCTTTATAGTGTATAAAGAAACAAGAACAAAACCCCAGTGTTTCCCCCGTGCAGGTCACGGTCCGCACACTCTGAATGAAGGTTTTCCTTGGAATGGATATCAAGTCCCAGGCTGAGTGCTTCAAAGGGCTGAGTGCTTATTGCTTAAAGGCCCAGTTGTCCTCCATAGCACCCCTGCAGATAGCATCTTTATTTCTCCCGGTATGGACACAATTACAATTACAATGCAGCATCTTTTTAGCCTGGTTTTCCAATGTGTGCTGAATTGTTGATTTCTGGTGATGTGATCCTTTCCCCAGCTAGTTCTAGTCTCTTCTTCTAGTATTTGTTTGTAACCCATTGTCCATGTTGCATTTCATTTCCAGAGTCTGTCTGCCTTTGAATCACATTACTTGCTATTTTATAGGAGGGATCCAGGAAGATGATCTTTAGCCCTGTAAAATGGAAACGCATAAAATAAGGATGTGACACTCTGTACCTCAAAGTAGCACCCTGGAACCCACATATTCACCAAGGTGATATGATTATGATATGTTTTGTACAAAATATACCTTGTCGGGTATCATTTTAAAAGTCTTGATCTGTTGAACATCAGTACCCTGTTGGATTGTATATGCTAGCACTGAATGTGAAGTTATGAAGTTTTTCTGTGCATGTTGTGAGGTTGGGAACATCCAGCCTTTCAGTTACCACAAAAGAGTAGCCATCAAGAAAAGATTCTTCTATTCTAGAGCCTTCTCAGAGGAGGCACGTACACCATGGTGGCGGACTAACCCACCTCACAGCAAAGATCTTTCCAGCAATCTGGAAGAAAATATAAAAGAAAGACAGTGTGTTTTGGCTGAAGTGCTTGGAAAATCTCAGCTCAGTTTACAAAGATTGGTGCGTGCCCTCTCCATACTGAGAGAGTGGCAAATCAGATAGTGAACTTGGAGACTCTAGAAGAATTCCACCACGATTTCAACAACTTCCACACCACCATCAACCTCAGCCTGGACCAATCTACACGGGAGGTCCACTTTCTAGACACCACAGTGCAAATAAGTGATGGTCACATTAACACCACCCTATATCGAAAACCTACCGACCGCTATGCTACTTCATCGCCTCCAGCTTCCATCCGGGCACATCACACGATCCATTGTCTACAGCCAAGCACTGGAGTTACAACCGCATCTTGCCTCTAAGCCCTCAGACAGAGACAACACCTGTAAAAATCTCCACCAAGCATTCCTCAAAATAAATACCCGCACGAGGAAATTAGGAAACGATCAACAGAGCAGATGTGTTCCCAAAGCCCTCCTACTTGCAAGACAAACCCAAGAAAGAAAAACAGGACTCCACTGGCATCACATAGCAGCCCCCAGCTAAACCATCCAACGCATCATTCAGGGATCTACAACCTCCTGGACAATGACAAACTTTCAACAGGTCTTGGGTGGCAGGCCATCTTGCCCATAGACAACGCCCAACCTGAAACGTATTCTCACCAGCAACTGCAACCGACCATAGAATCTAGCTCCAGGAACCAACATGCAACAAAACCTGATGCCAACTTGCCAAATACTAACACCAGGACACCTCACAGGACCTAAACAAGATCAGCCATACATGACCGGTTCATTCACCTGCACGTCCACGCATTATATACGCATCATATGCCAGCAATTGCCCCCTCTGCTATGTAATGCGGCCAAACTGGACAGTCACTACGGAAAAGATAAATGGACACAATCAGATATAGGAATGGCCAATTCAAAACTGTAGAGAGCACTTCAACCCCTGCCAACTAAGCAAGACCATTAAGGGGCCAATCCCCCTGCAGCAAAAAAAACTTCAGGACCAGACTTCAAGAGAAACTGCTTGAGCTTCAGTTCATCTCAAATTTGACACCATCAGTCTCTGGACTAAACAAGACTGTGAAGGGCTTGCCAATTACAGAACTAGTTCCCTTCCTTGGTTTTCACACTCACTCGTAAGAACAGGGCTCATCCCTCCTGAATTGGAACTAACCCGTTATCTCTAGCTTGCTTGCTAGCATATATAAGCTCCCTAGGCAAATTCTGGGGTATGGGTATGTATATGTGTGTCTGACGACGTGGGTATCACCCACGAAAGCGCTCAACGCTCCGAACGTCTGTTTAGTCTATAAGGTGCCACAGGATTCTCTGCTGCTTTTACAGATCCAGACTAACACGGCTACCCCTCTGATAGTGAACTTGGAATCATAGAAGATTAGGGTTGGAAGAGATCTCAGGAAGTCATCTAGTCCAACCCCTTGCTCAAAGCAGGACCAACATCAACTAAATCATCCCAGCCACCTCCCTAGGTAACCCATTCCAGTGCTTCACCACCCTCCTAGTGAAATAGTGTTTCCTAATATCCAACCTAGACCTCCCCCACTGCAACTTAGACTATTCTCTTTGTTCTGTCATCTGTCACTACTGAGAACAGATAAGCTCCATCCTCTTTGGAACCCCCTGTGGTGGGGGGGTCACTGTTGCAGCGCGTCCTGCTGGCCATCTCAGGAAATAGCTCTTTCCAGCCCAGAGCGCCCTCTGCAGGCCATTGTCTCGCCTACCGCTGGCCCCGTGTCCCTCTCAGACCCCGGTGCCCTTTTCCCAAGGGTTCTGCCCACCACAGTACCCCCTCGCTCTGGGTCTCCCCTCCCAGGGGAACCCCCAACTCTCTAAACCCACCTTGCCTCAGTGGCTACTGCCAGTCATCATCTAGCCTCCACTCCCTGGGGCCGACTGCAGTCTGTAAACCACTCATCATTGGCAAGGGGGTTAGGACCTGCTGCCTCTGCCTATCTCTGGGCTGCCTCTCTGCAGCCCCAATACCCTTTTGTAGGCCCGTAACTAGGCCTGCAGCCTGGGGTTTTGCTAGGCTGGTGCTCCCCAGCTCCCTCTGCCTTTCCCCAGCACTGCTCCACCCTAGGTACCTTCCCAGCTCCCAGGCAGCCAGGTTTTTCTCTCTCAAAAAGCTGGAGAGCGTATGTCCGTTAGCTTCTGGCCCACAGCCCTCTTATAAGGGCCAGCTGGGCCCTGATTGAGCTGGCCACATCTGTGGCTGCTTTCCCCACCAGTCTACCTTTTCCCAGCTGCAGCCCTCCCCCAGGGCTGCTTTAACCCCTTTAGGGCCGGAGCGGGGTGACCACCCCGCTACACCCCCCTTCCGGTCAGTGGCATAGCCAGGTTCTAGCAGCAGGGGGAGCAAGCAAACACAAAAAAGCCCCCCCCCCCCCGCTGCCCTCTCCGGCCACAGCGTCGCCCGCCCTCCCTCCTTTGTCTGCAGCTTCCGGCCAGGCCACGTGCGGCCGATATCTGCGCGTCCTCCGACCGGAATCACGCCCCGCCTGCCATTGGACTGGAAGCAGGGACCCGGGGCTGGCAGAGGAATGGAGGCTATGGAGAGGTGTGGTGAACAAAGGGAGAGGGAAAGGGGGCAGAGGGACACTGGGTACACTAGGGAAGGCGGCGTACAGGAGCGGATGGAGTCATGGAGTTTGGGGAAGGGGTTCACGAGGATGAGACGCTGGAGGCATGATGGATCACCTGGCTCTCTGGCAGCAGCCTGCTGGAGCGTGTCGGAATCCAGTACCCCGGAGCGCCTAGACCACCCTCGGGAGGGGCTCACAGCATGCAATGAGCACACACCCAGGCTCCGTGCTGCGCCTACCCTTGGGGCGGGGGGGAAGAGCGCCCCAGGCCCGAGCCTGCAGGTGACAGTCCAGAGAGAACTTGCAGCCTGGGTAGCCGATGGCAGTGACGGCAGGGCGCTGCTTCACCATGCCAGGGTTCCGTCCTAAGTGCAGGACTCTGCACTTGTCCTTGTTGAACCTCGTCAGATTTATTTTGGCCCAATTCTCCAATTTGTCTAGGTCACTCTGGACCCTATCCCTACCCTCCAGAGTATCTACCTCTCCCCCCACCTTAGAATCATCTGCAAACTTGCTGAGAGTGCAATTCATCCCATCATCCAGATCACTAATAAAGATATTGAACAAAACCAGCCCTAGGACCAACCCTTGGGGCACTCCACTTGATACCAGCTGCCAACTAGACATCGAGCCATTGACCACTACCTGTTGAGTCCGACAATCTACCTACCTTATAGTCCATTTGTCTAATCCATATTTCTTTAACTTACTGGCAAGAATACTGTGGGAGACCATATCAAAAGCTTTGATAAAATCAAGATATATCACATCCACTACTTTCCCCATATCCACAGAGCCAGTTATCTCATCAGAGAAGGCAGTCAGGCTGGTCAGACATGACTTGCCCTTGGTGAATCCATGTTGACTGTTCTTGAACTTATACTGGCCAGGCTTCTGATGGGGCTGGACAGTACAGTTCTGGGGTGCAAGACTGGGGACCTGGGGGGAATTGGCTGAAGTGTCTCTATGGTTGGTTCGTGAGTGGCTGGGAGAGCATTCATGTAAATCAGTTGTGTGTGTGCCTGCCTGTGGATGGCTGTGTAAGTGCAGTATCTGCCAGAGGTTTGCAGCTTGACAGCAGCACCACAGTGTAAGGGATACCCCAGCTTGTGGGAGAGAGGGCTCAGCAGTTCCACAGTCCAGGTTGCATCCCGGTGACACCACCACAAATACCCAATTCACCTTACAGTGCGTTGACACAATCCAACTAATATACTATTGTTCCTATTGTACATTGTTATGGTATTCTGTAGCCAAGTGATTGGTTAGGAAGTGAGTGTAGGTAAATATACATACTTATATGCTAAATAAATCAGAGTTAACAGTAATAAATGATTCCACTAATTGGAAATAACACCCGCTCAAATTCTGCAAAGACCAACAAACAACATGCTTTTTAATATAGCTAAATGTAAATGTATACATCTAGGACATTCTTACACGATGGGGGACTATCCCAGGAAGCAGTGGTTATGAAAAGATTTTGGGGCCTTGGTGGATATCAGCTGACCATAAGTGCCCAGTGTGATATGCTGGCCGAAAGAGCTGATGCCATCCTTGGATACTGTGATAAATAAAGGGTAGGGGGTAGCTCCCTTTGATGGACACCCAGCCAGCCAGCCAGTTAGCTATAAAGTCCCTCTTGGTAGCAGTTCTCTACTTGCTTTACCTGTAAAGAGTTTAAAAGTCCCCCAGGCAAAAGGGGGGGAAAGGTGGGCACCTGACCAAAAGAGCCAATGGGAAGGCTAGAACTTTTTTAAATGGGAAAAGAAACTTTCCCTTTGTCTGTGGCTCTTGGGAAAGGGGGAACAGAGGGCAGCAGGAATGCTGTGTAAAGCTTAAGCCAGGTATGATCATAAATCATCAGATCATGCCTAGAACTACTTATCTGAACTTCAAATGTGTAAGTAGGTCAAAATGTGTAGCTAGACGTGATCAGGTTTATTTCTTTATATTGGCTTGTGGATCTCATCTGTGCTAACCCCAGATGCTTTTGTTGCTTGTAACCTTTAAGCTGAACCATCAAGAAAACTGTTTTGAGTGCTTAATTTTTGTAATTGTTTCTTTTAAGATCTAGCAAAAAGCCTAAGTTCCAGATGTATTTTTTCCTTTTTGTTTTTAATAAAATTTACCTTTTTAAAGAACAGGGTTGGATTTTTGGTGTCATAAGAGGTTTGTGCATGTTGGTTGATTAGCTGATAGCTACAGCTAATTTCCTTTGTTTTCTTTCTCAGCTCTTCCCCGGAGTGGGGTGGGGGTCAAAGGGCTTGAGGGTACCTCACATGGAGGAATTCCCAAGTGCTCCTTCCTGGGTTCAAAGGGTTGGGGTTTTTTTTTGCATTTGGGTGGTGGCAGCATTTACCAAGCCAAGGTCAGAGAGATGCTGTAACCTTGGGGGATCAATACAAGCC